>NC_073232.2:60264242-60567272 GCF_029281585.2 Gorilla gorilla gorilla | reverse complement strand
CAATAATAGTTATATATTTTCGTTGTCATTTAACAAAAATGAATGAAGTCTTATACTCAGGCTTGCTCAAGATCTAACTGAGAAGAGGGCTAGGATCACACCCTTTTAGAACTCACCCTAGAGCTAAATCTGTATTTAACAGCAGGGTAAAATTGTTGTGGCTGTAGGTAGCAGCTTAAAGGTGTACATTAAAGTCATATAGACCTCCTTCCATAAGCGGTAGGAGACTAGAACGACTCACCTTCAAGAAGAGATCCTCCTGTTCCATGCACTTGAGGGAAAAATAATCTACCTTATTCTATCATCACATTCAGCTCTTTGACATGACACACTTCAGCACATATATCAACAAACACGCAATGTGGGAATCAGAATAAAGCATATAGAGATTTTGAAGAAGTGTGAAGGTCAGGATTTTCCACGTTATTTCTATATACTGCAGGCAAAAAAGTTCTGCACTGATTTTGAAGACACTGCATTTTATATCCTTTTCTTAGAAATTCAGACATTGGAATATTAAAAGTTGCTAAGGCATTCTAAAGGCATCATTTTAACTAATTAAAATGTGCTATTTCTTTTTTTTTGGACTAAAGTACTTCTTTATAGTAGAATATCTATTAGCATCCTGCAGAACTGTGCTCCATGAAACAATGTCTGAGATCATCATAGATACTGTGTACTTTATGACGTTATTTATTTTTTCTACTATTGTTTCATAATTTTCAAATGCAAAAGACAGTTTTAAAAATAAAATAATACTACAATATTTCTTGAAATAAATCCTTGCAGATCAAATTTGTAGTAAAATTATTGAAACATAATGACCCTCAATTATACTTCAGGTGAATGAAACAGTTAATGATCCTATGTTGTATGTAGATAATTTAAATACAAATATATTTAAGTATTTAAGTAGACTGCAATATATTTAATTGTATTGAATATTGAAAATTATCTTTTGTCAAGTAAAGTCTAAAGAAACTATCTGGGATTTCATTAAAGTGAACTATGGCAAGTTTTGCATTCTATAGAGGTTGCTAATAACATTTTACACCAGTTTCTATAGTTTTCCCATACCAGGAGTCTTACAATGCACTTTTTAAAAATGCTAATGCTACAGTAGAGGTCTAAAGTGAATTAATCCTTGTGGGTAACAATTTAAGTAGATTAAGCACTCAGTCATGCATAACTTTCAAGAGTTAAATTACCAAGGGTACAATTACTAAAACAAAACAACTTCATTTCTAATGACACATATAAGTGTTGAAATGTTTATTTTCCTACTTCTATGAAAGGTAACTATAATTTAAATATGAGGAATAGTTATGCTGTTTATTATATTTGTTATGCAGGCATATCTACTCATTCAGGATTTTTGTCAATTATTTTTACTACATATTTCCTAGGGATACCAGCCAACACAAAATGTAATTCTTAAAATTCTTGTTTTACTCTCATTTATTACCTAACTTGGTAAGGACTCCTGTAATTATAATACAAATCCTTACCAAAAACAAACAAACAAAAAACATTGATTAGCTGAGAAATGTATAGTGTACTATTTATCTTACCACTAGGGGTCGGTGTGAGTGCATGCCAGAAACTGTGGGTAAAACCAAGATTTTGGTTTGCTATGTTATAATTTGATATTAAAATATGAAAATAACTTTATGGCATTCTCCCTCATTCCATTTTTCACAGAAATCTATTCTAATATGACTCATAAGAGTATAAAGAAAATGTTCCATTGTAAATTATCTCTGGAAAAGCTCAGGTACTAAAATTTTTATGTATTGCCAGTGTAGAATAATTGTCTTAATTTTCCTTGCGCTAATATTAACTTCAAAAGAAATAATGGAGATGGAAAATATCAAAATCAGATAACCTTCTCTCTATATAAACTCACCCTTTACAAGTAATAGCAGCACTTGAAACAACCAAAAGCAACACAGCTTCCAACCAGAGACGGTAAAGCTATGTGTCTCCTCAGGTTCTATACGAACTCTGTAGATTACCTATTTTTTCTTTTTAAGAGCAGCTTGTGAGACTTCACTTATCTCTCATGAAAACTTGAAGAAAACATGCTATTCTTTAAAGAATTGCCATAATGCCAAAGGTATTTAGAAAAAAATTATGAATTCTAAACCAAGGGTGCATGAAATATATGTCATATTTGGAAAGGCACTTTAATTAATATTGTTAATATTAATATTTAGAAGGTAGTTAAAAAGAGTCCTATCACATTTGAATAAACTGCCTTTTTCACCATAAAACAAAATGGCTCAATGTGGTCTTAACTGACTTGAGAAGAAAACAAATTAATGATAGACTAGAATGCACCAATAAAAACTTACACCAAGAACTGTTTTAGAAAACATGCTTATTGGTCTGTTTGTTTCTATTCTCTGTCTCATATTCTATTTAAATTTTGAAAGTAAGTTTATGTAATATAAATAAATTGATCAATTAACAAAATACATAATCTAGACTCACATATTAAAACAACAAAAGACACACACACATCACAAGTAAGAAACTGGTAAAAACATTCTCATATCTAATGCAGATGTTACTCACTTTTAATACATATGTCTGAACATAGATTAATATAAAACTAAAACTAAAACAAAAACAAAGCATTCTTTGAATGTGAGATGCTATTAATTAATTAAATCTTACAGATAGATAGCAAAATGAAGATGAACTGTGGTACCAGATAAAATACTACTGAATCAAAATTTATTTTAGATTTCACAGAAAATGTAAAAAAATATGAAATACTCTACAGACTGAAAATACATATGAGGTACTATATGGTATCCATTATAGTTTGGGCTGTCAATTTAAATAAAAATATCCATCAATATTTATTTATCTGAAATTTAACTTGAACTGGGGTATCATGTAATTTATGTGATGAACCTAGCTACTACATAATGTGTCACAAATTGTAATTATGAATAGTTTGTTTTTTCAGTTTTACCTATGTCAAATAATGGTGGTTTTTTTCAAGATGCCAGAAAAAGTCTTTAAAAATTAGGTAGCATTCTGGATATTAGCCCTTTGTCAGATGGGTAGATTGCAAAAATTTTCTCCCATTCTGTAGGTTGCCTGTTCACTCTGATGGTAGTTTCTTTTAATGTGCAGAAGCTCTTTAGTTTAATTAGATCCCATTTGTCAATTTCGGCTTTTGTTGCCATTGCTTTTGGTGTTTTAGTCATGAAGTCCTTGCCCATGCCTATGTCCTGAATGGTATTGCCTAGGTTTTCTTCTAGTGTTTTTATGGTTTTAGGTCTAACATTTAAGTCTTTAATCCATCTTGAATTAATTTTTTGTATAAGGTGTAAAGAAGGGATCCAGTTTCAACAAATTTACAAGAAAAAATCAAACAACCCCATCAAAAAGTGGGCAAAGGATATGAACAGACACTTCTCAAAAGAAGACATTTAAGCAGCCAACAGACACATGAAAAAATGCTCATCATCACTGGCCATCAGAGAAATGCAAATCAAAACCACAGTGAGATACCATCTCACACCAGTTAGAATGGCGATCATTAAAAAGTCAGGAAACAACAGATGCTGGAGAGGATGTGGAGAAATAGGAACACTTTTACACTGTTGGTGGGAGTGTAAACTAGTTCAGCCATTGTGGAAGACAGTGTGGAGATTCCTCAAGGATCTAGAACTAGAAATACCATTTGACCCAGGGATCCCATTGCTGGGTATATACCCAAAGGATTACAAATCATGCTACTATAAAGACACATGCACATGTATGTTTATTGTGGCACTATTCACAATAGCAAAGACTTGGAACCAACCGAAATGTCCAACAGTGATAGACTGGATTAAGAAAATATGGCACATATACACCATGGAATACTATGCAGCCATAAAAAGGATGAGTTCATGTCCTTTGTAGGGACATGGATGAAGCTGGAAACCATCATTCTCAGCAAACTATCGCAAGGACAGAAAACCAAACACCGCATGTTCTCACTCATAGGTGGGAATTGAACAATGAGAACACTTGGACCCAGGGTGGGGAACATCACACACAGGGGCCTGTTGTGGGGTAGGGGGATGGGGGAGGGATAGCATTTAGGAGGAATACCTAATGTAAATGATGAGTTAATGGGTGCAGCACACCAACATGGCACATGTACATATATGTAACAAACCTGCATGTTATGCACATGTACCCTAGAACTTAAAGTATAATAACAAATAAATTTAAAAAAATTAGGTAGTATTGGCAACATGGAAATAAGTAAGTTTTTTATTACAATTTACAATAATGTTTTAAGATGAAGGCTTATACATATGTTGCCAAACTGTATCATACGTCAATGTTTTTAGCATTCATAGTTTTATTTCATGTTTCAAACCTAATGAAGGAATAGAGATTAATTTTCCCTTCTCCTTCTCAGTCTCTACAACCAGCACTGTGATCAGTGCTTACATATAATTTCATTCAGTCCTTAAAGCAACCCAGTAATTGGGAATTATTTCTTATATTTACAGATGAGAAAACTAAAAATCTGATATGTTAATATACCCAAAATGACATGATGAAAACACACCAAAAAACAAACTCTATATCCAAATTCTCTCTTTTTTTTTTTTTATCTCACTGTGTCACCCAGGCAAGAGTGTAGTGGAGCAGTCACTGCTCACTGCAGCCTCAACCACCCTGGCTCAAGGGATCCTTCAACCTCAGTCTTCCAAGTAGCGGGACCACAAGTGTATGCCACCACGCCTGGCTAATTTTGTTGTTGTTGTTATTTTTATAATTATTTTTTCTAGAGACGTGGTCTCCTTATATTGCTCAGGCTGCTCTCAAACTCATGAGCTTAAGTGATCCTCCCACCTCAGCCTTCCAAAGTGTTGGGATTTCAGGTGTGAGCTACCACATCTGGCCACTGTGGCCAAATTATTCAAATCTTCCACTATATTATGATGTCACCTTAATAATTTATTTAAACATACTTATCTTAAATATATTAAAAATAAAAGTGTTAAATATATTCATTTTGAGGAAAAGATTCAATATCCAAATCATTTTCTCTCAATTTAGTGGTATTTTATATTTAATTTTGAAATAAGTTATACAAATTTGTATTTGGGTTGTTACTTGGATTTTCTCTCATTTTCTCTCATATTCTCAAATACAACTAAAATCTTCCACGCTCTTGTCCTTCTTTTCTTTCTACCTCAAAATAAACCCAGTTGTTGCAAGGTTAGATATTGTAGAGGTTTTGGAAGAATTGTTAACTATTTTACAATTTCCTAGTTTTTAAGATTATTTAATTATTATGAATTTGCAAAAGATTAAAATAGCTTTCTAGGCCAAGTGCTGAAAACATGGCCTGAAGCTTCCCAATAACATTTTTGACATTTGGTTTTACTTTAACAGTGATAACAGGTAAAAAATTTTGCTTTATTTATCATCTGTCATTGAAATTAATATTACAGGAAGTCATATAATATCAAATCTTCAAATTGTAAATACCTTGAAGGATTCATGGTACCTATATTTTTATACTTGCAAAAGTAGTTACAGATTTTTAAGTGATTAATTGAAAATCAGGAGCTGTGGGTCCTATCCTGATTTTCTTTAGCTAGATAATAGGATCATGGACAAATCCACTGAAATAACTGAATCATAATGACCCTATCTGAAAATCAATGTGTGCTGGGCCTTGATATATTTAGCAATCTCCCCAGTTCTAATGCCATGTGATTATTTGATTGGAAACAAAAACAAAAACAAATACAATCCTTGGGTCTGATTTTACAAGTCAACTATGTTCAATGCACATCAAAACATGAAAAAAAATTCTATAATTTCCATTTTGCCTGAATAATTCTGATGACAGGAAACCGCCATCCCATGGGGAAAATCAGCTGTTTTCCAACATCTGTGATAGTTAAAATGTATTTTGTTAGACATTAACTCAATTGGTCTCTCCAAATTCCATTCATGGGTTTAGGTCTGACATCTGGCTCTATGCTTGTTACACTCAATCAGCATAATTTTCAAACATGATTTTTCAGACTGTACAACATGATGTTTTGATACACATATATATAGTGAAATGATTACCACGATCAAGCTAATTAACATATTTGTCACCTAATATAGTTAGCTTTTGTGTGCGTGTTGTAAGAATACTTAAGATCTTTTAGCAAATTTCAAGTGTACAATACATTGTTATTAACTGCTGTCATCCTGCTGCATATTAGGTCTCCAGAAATTGTTTCTCTTATAACTGCAAGCATATGTCCTTTGATCAACATCTCCCGATTTCCCCTACCACCCTTCCCTGGTAACTGTCATTCTATTCTCTATTTCAATGAGTTTGACTTTTTTAGATTTCACATATAAATGAGCTAATGCAGTATTTGTCTTTCTGTGTCTGACTTATTTCATGTAGCATAATGTCCTCCAATTAATACAACTTTTTATATAAGTAAAAATTTATTCATTTGGATCCTTGATTTTTCTAAAACTTTTAAAAAACAATATAGATTGTAGAACTAGCAAACTTCCAGTGTCAGTTAAATTTACACATGAAAATAAAACAAATATTTCAACTGACAGCTCACATATCCCAACTGAATATTGGAAGGTATAATTGCTAATACCTGTCACAAGAAAATGCACACATCTCATTACAATTTCCCTAATACCTAAGCTATTGGGTGATCTGATACAAGGAATAAGAAAACTATACTGTTATGCCTCTTTACCAAATAAAAAAGTTGTCAACTAGTGTTTTGTAAGGATTTATTATGTGCCCAGTACTCTACTAAGCAAAGCACTTACTAACCAAGTATAAATCACATGTATTTTAATTGTAAACTAAGATTTAATTATTCTTGTTTCGTTTTTGCTATATCCTGTCATGGTGCAAAACATTACATGCAACTTAATTCAAATAATAACATTATAAGGTGGGTGTTTTCTAATCATGCCTGATGATAAATTAAAGCTTAAGAAGTAAAGTAACCTGCCTGAAGGTACATAGCTGGGATTTGGGGGAGCTAGGAAGTGAAAGTGGGTCTTTAGCCTTCTGACATATTCAATAACATTGAACCATTAAACTGTAAACTCAAGCTCACGCTAAGAACAAGAGATGTCCCAACTTCTGAGTGGTCAGTCCTCTCCAGTGGGGGTTTTGTATTGACAAAATATACAATTCTATAAATTAAAGGATAGAAAACTAACAGAAGACACATTCCTACAGTGCACTTACAGACAGTTGTATTTCTGTATTGTAAAACCCAGAGCACACTTAAGATTCACAACTAAGCACAATTAAGGTTTTCTGGAAGAGGTAAGAAGTCACTAGATAGACAGATAGATAGATAGATAGATAGATAGATAGATAGATAGATAGATAGATAGATAGATAGATAGATAAAACAGAATCCTAAAGAGTGACACCTGTAATTTTTCCTCAGAAAATTATCCTAAGTAGAAAATAGCTGTTGTTGAACTCTTTGTAGTTGAGAGGGAAACACTCTGTACTTTAAAGACTGACTTTCATCATTTTTTATTTACAGAAAAATTGAGTTCTTGGTAACAAGTGTATTTACAGCATCCTAAATATGATTTCAGCACTCAACACTACCCTTAAAAGCAGACAAGATAATGAAAGAAGAAAATGAAGTTTCCAAAAAAGAAAAGAGGCATTGCCTAGTCATGCATGACAAATAATTTTACAGAAAGGAAGAACTGGAGGTGAAAAAACATTGCATGATTTTTATACACTGATTATACTGATATCATTTCTGCATATTATTTAACAAAGTCTTATATACAATTTACAGTGCACTACATAACTAATTTAAATCTCACAAAAACCTTCTAAGGAATACTGTATTATCAATCTCATTTCCAGATGAGGAAATTAAGACACAGAAAGTTGAAGTAACTTAACTCTGAAGTAGTGGAGGGCCATATGTTATTAAATGGAAGAACCAGAATCAACCTCAAGAAGTCTGGTTTTGGTATAGGAGTTAAAAAGAAATTATTTAGGTAAATAGTGAAGGTAAGGAAGTCCTTGGTGAGGTTTTCCTTTTAATGAAAAGTAGCCCCCAAATAATTTTCTCTTCTAAAAAAGAGTAGCCTGTGAAATCCAGCTGCACACATAGACAAGCAAGCTGGAAGCTTGCGTGGGTGAATGTCAGCAGTTGTGCCAATAGGAAAAGGCTACCTCAGACTAGACGTGTTCAAAATGGTGGCTCCATCTTCCCTCTGTTTGCCAAGCCACGCTTTCAGTAAGGAGAAGACAATATGGAGCCAACCAGACAATGACCCCATTTGCATAAGATTAGGGTGGGGTGACCAGCCTTCCCCGCGTGCTATGTAAACGTCACACCTGGTGGAACCAATTTGCGGGCTCTATGTAAATCAGACACCGCCTCCTCAAGTCTGGCTACAAAATCTGGTATAGTTTGCGGTGGGCTGGTTTTTCACTTTCGGAAGCGTCTCTCTTTCTCTCTCTCTCTCTCTCTTTGAAACAGAGAATACAGATAACCCATTTGAGTTCCATGTGTTCTTTCATTAAAACTTCAATGAGACAGAGAGAGAGAGAGAGCTCTTATCCTTTCTCTTTCTTTTGCCTATTAAACCTCTGCTCCTAAACTCACTCTCTTGTGTGTTGCGTGTCTTTAATCTATTTGGCGCAAGATGATGAACCTCAGGTATTTACGCCAGACAGTGATGCTGTTTCAGTTTTAGTGTCTGTATTCTTTTTAAAAATTTTTACTCTATTTCATTTTTTTGAAGAGATGTTGCTCACGCTGATCTTAAAGTTCTGGCCTCTAGGGGTTCTCCTTTATGTTTGTTTTCCCTATGTAGAAAATGTGCTACACATAGCCACTCTTTATTGTTAAATCAGTCTACTTACAGCTTCTTCAAATTTCATATTCATTATTGTCCAAACACACATAAGTAGAAAAATATATGTAATGGAAAGATATAGAAATTTGAGAAGATGCAAAGTCAGTGTTGATTGGAGAAGTTGGACTTGACTATCATAAGCTGCTAGTACTAAAATACAATTACTAAAAGAAAAAAATCTGAACTAAATGAGAAATGTCACAGGAAAACAATAAAGAATTATAATTATTTAATATGTCTCATCCTTGGTGAATTATTGCACTGTAGTAATCATCTGATAAAATATGTTCCAATCACAATAAGCATCAACTTTTGAAGGATATATTGGAATTATCTTCATTCCACATTACAGTAGGTAAAAATTAGAACACTTTCTATTCATATTCCTTGGTAAGATTAATTCTGGATAACAGAACCATGTCAGTAATATCCATAAGAGTTGTTTGATTATTATGAAATTTTCTGTTCATGAAAAAAGTTGCTTTTCAGCCAATAAAGTGAAGTAACAAGCAAGAGAAGAAGAAAAGCAAACTTGACTGCTAAAAAACACAGATGACTATTATTTTTAACTTTCTTATTATCAGCTTTCTTCATTACTCATAGCAGTGGATATACACAAATCCATTTAGGGGTAAATTCTAAGTGACATATAAAACAAACAGAAGAGATAATGAATCATTTTCTTCAAATATTCTATATTTAAAAAAAAATTATAATCCTCACTTTACAAACTCCTAAGCAGTGTTACCTATCATAATGTCTTACAAGAGGTAAAGAACACATTCAATACAATTTCCTAAAAATTAACTTACTATGTGCCTAGTGAATACTTACCAAGAGCATTTATACAGAAAATACAATGATAAATAATCACTGTATCTCATGAACTGCTACTATCTTAGCAAGAATTATGTAATTTTATTCTTGTATTTTCAGATCAGAAAGTTTTATGCAAAAGTATTTAGGCCACTTCCTAATCATGTGTTTTAGAGTCCCTAAACTACATTTCTTTAGCTTTCAAAAAATTTAATATAATTAAATTGAAAGTTTTCTTTAGATGTTCAATACATATTTTAGGAACATTTAAACATTAAGCAATAAGTTTATTCAAATAAATTATTCCTACCGATATTTTTTATTTAATTAGCACCATACTCTTGAATCCACAGTGTCTTCTCTGCTGTGTGCTGCTATAAAGAAATACTTGAACCTGGGCAATTTGTAAAGTAAAAAAGTGTATTTGTTTATGGTTGTGCAGACTGTACAAAACACATGGCACCAGCATCTGCATATGCTGAGCTTCAGGCTGTTTCCACTCATGTTGGAAGGGGAAGGGGAGCTAGTGTGTGCAGAGATTACATGACAAGAGAGGAAGCAAGAGAGGGACAGGTGTTAGGCTTTTTTTAACAGCCAGCTCTCATGGGAACTAATAAAGTGAGAAATCATGCATCCCCACTACTGCCTTACAGAGAAGGCATAAATCTATTCATGAGGGGTCAACCTCCATGACCCAAACACCTGTTATTAAGCCCCACCTCCAACACTGAGGATCAAATTTTGACATGAGTTTTGGAGGGGAAAATATCTAAACCTTAGCATTAAAGTTCTCCCTTCTGTAAATGTAGTAGGAAATCAAGATCTGGAATAAGGGAAGTAGGACAAGGAAAGAGTAATTCACTGCAATTCCTAAAATAGAAATTATCTTCCTCATCTTTGGTGTATTGTGTATACTTTTCCTAAGAATTAAAGTCTCTTCAGTCCAAGTGTTTACTTTTTTTGCTAATCATCACTTATATGTTATTCAGTTCCTTAATTTTTATGACTCATATAATGGGATTAAAATATTTTTATGGGCTTGGCATGGTGACTAATGCCTATAATCCCAGCACTTTGGGAGGCAGAGGCGGGCGGATCACCTGAGGTCAGGAGTTTGAGATCAGCCTGGTCAACATCTCAAAACCCTGTCTCTACTTAAAATAGAAAAAATAGCTGTGCAGGGTGGCACGTACCTGTAATCCCAGCTACTACACCGGAGCCTGAAGTGGCAGAATCGCTTGAACTCAGGAGGTGGAGTTTACAGTGATCAGTGAGCTGAGATTGTGCCACTGCACTCCAGCCTGGGTGACGGAGCAAGATTCCATCTCAAAATAAAAAAAAAGAAATTTTTTTTTTTTTTATGGTCACTACTCTTATCTAATAAATATTGTTCCTCCACAGCCATGCAAAATAGAGAACAGCCTCCAGCAAATTCTCAGTCTGGGCTACAAAATCTAATGTACATTCTGGATGTGGGAATAAGTGTATTTTCGACTACTTAAATTTGTTGTAGTAGGAAATTTTCGTCACCTAGGTAGACTTAACCTTTACTGGCATATAAATTTTTTAAATACTGGAAATTAAATTTTAGATCTAGTTTGTAAAGTATGATTATCAGAGTTTAGATCATTTAAAAATACAATGTGATACAATAGTATAGATGAATTATATACAGAAACATATATAATAAATATATTTTGCATATATATATTTCTGTTAATTTTCAGTTTCTTCCACTGACTACCAGAAAGAACAATTTTAAAAACTAAGTGCATTTTCATCATCTTTGAAGTAGATCTATATTTTTCTTACAACTATTTATATAATTATATTGTTAGATATCAATATGAAAAAATAATTACATTTTTAGGATATAATGTTTTATAAAATGTTATATATATCTATTTTCATGTATTAAATCCACTGCAATGAAAAGTTTGTTAGTTGCTTTTCTATTCTTTTAATTTTATTTTCAACTTCCTTAAATTTTTGAGTATGTTTTAGGACTATGATGCTCATCTTTATTGTACATTGTTTTTTAAAAACTATACATCATTTAAAAGCATACTTAAACTCATATATTTTTCTGTTTTTTATGTTAATAGCTTGCATAATTAACCTTTGTTTTCAGTATGTTTTTTCCCTTTACTCTGAATTTGAGGTTTTCTCTTTTCAAGTTCTTGGATATGAACTTTATATTTTCTCTGTTTCTACTCTGAGTATCGTAGCTGTTGACTTTGCATTTTAGTTTTATTGACTTCTTTCAGAGAGCCCATTAGAGAGGTCTCCTGTTATCCACAAGGGATATATTCTAAGACTCTCAGTAGATGCCTGAAATTATGGATAGTACCGAGCCCTATATATACTCTGTTTTTTTAATACATAAATACTTATGATAAAATTTAATTTATAAATTAGGCAGAGTGATGGAATAACAGCAATAACTAATACTAAAATAGAACAATTATAAAAAGACTATAACAAATGTTATATAAATGTCCCCTCTCTCTTTCTCAAAATATCTTGTATACTGTACTGTACTCTCCTATTTGGCGACTGTAATTGACTGCAGATAAGTGAAAGCAAGGATAAGGGAGAAATTACAGTTGACACTTGAGCAATGCAGGGGTTAAGGCACTGATCCCTGCAGAGTTGAAAATCTATGTATAACTTTTGGCTCCCCCAAAATATAACTATTAATAGCTTATTACTGACCAGAGGCCTTACGTGTAACATAAACATTTGAATAACACATATTTTTGTGTTATATATGTTATATAATGCAGTCTTATTTTAAAAACTAGAGAAAAATGTTAAGAAAATAAGAAAGAAGAAATGTATTTACTATTAATTAAGTGAAACTAGATCATTATAAAGGTCTTCATCTATCTTATCTTCATGTTGAGTCTGCTGAGGAGGAGGAAGAGGAGGTGTTGTTCTTGCTGTCTCAGGTGTGGCAGAGGCAGAAGAGGTGGAGGATGTGGAAGAGGGGCAGGCGAGGCAGCCACACTCAGTGTAACTTCATAGAAATATATGGTAATTTCTCTCTGATTTTTCTTTTCTTTTTTTTTTTTTGCTTTTCCATTTCTCTGAAAATATTTCTATATCATATCAATCCTCCTTCTACCATCTGTTTCAGCACCAGTGATATCATGGTAACATCCATGTCATAAAAGGAGTCAAAAGCAGTGTTGAATAATTGGAACACTTCTGCCATTGTCTAATGTCAATTTATTTTCTAGCATTATTTCTTCTATGTTTTCTTCCTCCTCATCTGGTACTGGTTCAGAAGCACTCATCTGCATCAAGTTGTCTTCTGTTAGTTCCTCTGTTGCGGTGTCTGTTAGCTCTTGAATTTCTCCAAGATCCATATTTTGAAACCCTTTGCCTCAATCCATCACCCATGATGTTTTTTGTTATATCCACAATCTCTTTCATGATTTTCTTGATTGGTTTTGTTGTAAATCCTGTGTAGTCATGTATAACATCTGGACAGTTTTCTCCAGCAGAAATTTGCATTGGGCCTCATGGCTTTTGCAGCTATTTCTATAGCAATGATGGCATCTTCAATGGTGTAATCCTTCCTGATTTTCATGATATTCTCTTTATTGGGATAATCTTCCATAGTGCTGTCAGTTCTTTCCATAGAGTACCATGTGTAATGAAATTTACAGGTCCTTATGACTCCCTAATCTAGAGGCTGAATTAGAGATACTGTGTTTAGGGACAAGTAGACCACTTTAATGTCTTTTGGGTTTTAACTCATGGGGTTCTGGGTGGCCAAGGGTATTGTCCAATATCAAAAGAACTTTAAAAGACAGTTGCTTACTGATAAGGTACTTTCCTGACTTCAAGGACAAAGAATCAATGGGACCAATCAGGTTCCTGTTATTTAGGTTTTCTTGTTTTACAAGCAAAAGACTAGCAGCTAGTATTGATCTTTAGTCTTAAAAACTTGAGGTTAGCAGGTTTATAGATAAGGGCAGTCTTGATTTAAATACCCACACATATACATACATACATACACACACACAAAATAAACAAAACAATTTCATTTGCATAAAACAGTACAATTAGCCTATAACTTTCTGCCTGAAATTCTGATGTTCACTTTTCTTCTCTAGTAATAAATATCCTTTGTAGCATTTTTTTTTTCAGAATAGGGCACTTTCTTATGCATTAAAAACCCATTCATACAAATATCTTTTTTTCTCAGTGATTTTCTTAATGATGTCTGGGAACTTGTCTGCTGCATCTTGATCGGCAGAAGCTGTTCCTCCTGTTATCTTGACATTTCTTTAAGCCAAACACCTTTCTAAAATTATGAAAGCACACTTTGCCAGCATTACTTTCTCAAGCTTTAGATTTTTCACCTTCCCTTTGCTTTAAGTTGTCACATAATGAGTTTGCTTTTTTAAAAATCAAATTTGAGTCCATGGGTATGCTTTTCTTACAGCAATCCTGCATCCACATAAAAGATGCATTTTCATTACAAGAAAAAAGAAGGTTATTTCACAAAAAGTGCAAGGTTCTGTGTCTTTTGGTGTAGCTGCAGTGATGACTTCTTTACTTTTTAAAAATGGTCCTAAAATGCTGGATTCATTTATCTTGAAATTGTGGGCAATTGAAGTAGGTACTACTGTACCTCAATTTACAGTACTATCAAGCTATTCAATTTTTTCTTATAATTTCATGACTTCTTTTTTGCTTTCAAGGAAAAAATCCGGCATCACTAGTAGCACTTTGTATGGGTCCCATGGTGTTATTTAAGGTTTATGATACTGCACTAAACATGATGAACAATATGCAAGAACTTCAGGAGATCACATTTTACTGTGATATCCAGTTTACTGGAGAGATGAACTGCTCATGCAGAGATGATTAGCCTCATGCGGTGTTTTAAGCAGATATGCGCAGCACTTGAGCTCATCCCAATAGCAACAGGAGGTGGCCACAAAATTATTACAGTACTATAGTATGTACTGCAGTTAATTTTGTGCAGTTATGACTTAATGCTGCATTTTTATGTTTGTTTACATTTCTCTCTGCTGAGAATGGTGTCAGGTATGGTCTGTAAGTGTTTGCATAAGTTTCGATAAATTGTAAATTTTTATAATAGATTTGTGCTTAATTTGTAGTAGGAAATGATAAAATAGTATCTACATACATTTCATGCATTCATGACATGCCAATTTTTTTCTTATTTTTTAAAATATTTCTCATATATGTGATTCATCTTTTTACAAATTGTTGTAAATCTCCAAAAAGTTTTCTAAATACATTTATTGGAAAAAAATCACATATTATTGGGCCTGCATATTTCAAATCCATGTTATTCAAAGATCAACTATACTGTATTTCTAGGGTTTTAAAATCACAAACCATGCATTTATTTACTATGGCAAATACTAATAAAACTTAAGATGTTTTGTATCATGAGTAAATGCCCACATTTGCTTTTGTCACAGGAACTTTTTTAAGCCCGATATTTTACGTTTATTTAATATTCCAGGAGGAGGATCCTATTCATCCTGTGGTTTTCCATATGCAGGGTAGATGAATTCTTCTCCATTCATCTGGCTGTTTTGGAAAACTTAAGTCATAAGCAGCAGGTATGTTTATTGTTTAAAGCTCATAACAAAATGTCCATTGCTTTATTTACTAAGGCTCTCCTAAACAGAAGAGTGCTCTTCTGTTGTGTGTTTACCTGCATGTGTAACAATACATTTAATATTGGATAATGTACGGTAGTTAGACATTTTCTTCTTGAAAAACAATCAATCCATAAAAAAAGTGATTTTTTTCTTAAATGGATATTCTCAGATGCACATAAAAAGAGGAAATCCTATGAGCCTTCAATGACTACATGGAATAAGTAATCCAAATCATTTTATCCTGACTAGCTCTCTTTTAGGTGCAGGATTCCGTTTTAAATTACAATACTCCTGGAACCTAGAATATTATTCATCTGTATTATGAGTTTTTTTTTTTTGGTTGTTACAACTTTTCTGTTTTAATCAGTGTGTTGACTATTTCAATAGAAACAAGGCACAATAAAGTTTGTAAATCCAGTGACAGGCTACAGCTGGTTTACAAGATAGGATTGCAATATTTTCAGGAATTTATCAGGCTGGTTAAACTCTTTGTAACTTGAAATTAGCCATGGTTGGAGTATATACATGGATATTGGAAAATACTATAAATCAGAACTATTCCTGGTTAATATGACTACATATAAAGACCAAAACACAGTAAGGGCTTCTGTTGCTAGTCAAAATCAAATGAAAGGGAAATGTTTTTGACATAAACTATTGACTAAGAAGATATGAAACAAACATAAATATACATTGCATATAATTATTATTATTATTATTATTATTATTATTATTGAGAAGGAGTCTTGCTCCTGTCGCCCAGGCTGGAGTGCAGTGGCATGATCTTGGCTCACTGCAACCTCAGCCTCCTGGGTTCAAGCTATTCTCCTGCCTCAGCCTCCTGAGTAGCTGGGATTACAGGCACCCACCAACACATCCAGCTAATTTTTATACTTCTAGTAGAGACGGGGTTTCACCATGTTGGCCAGGCTGGTCTCGAACTCCTGACCTCAGGTGATCCACCCGCCTCGGCCTCCCAAAGTGCTGGGATATTACAGGCATGAGCAAATCTTCTCAACTATAATAAAATGGTCCAAAATGGAAATACTAATTCTCCCAACAAAAAAAAGGGAACATCCTAGATTCTTATCCTATTATTAAATCTATTTCCAATCTAGGATTTATTTGTGAATTCCCTAGGTCAGCTATGGATATAGCTCACCATGGTTAACTCCTCAACTTAACTCCTCCCAAGAAATCCAATAATACAATGATGGAGAGGAAACAGAAAATGCTAGTACCTTTGGTGAAGGGCAGAAGAATAAAGCAAATGGAGTAATCTTTAGTCCATAATTTATGAAAGACTAATTTCTTGTCAACATAGAAAGCAAGAACTTTGCCTTTGCAATGGATTTTAAGTCAGTTTGATTGATTTAGGTTTGCTCTCTTGTTAGATATATTTAAAGACCATCTCTTGAAATATATGAGTGCATCCAGAAGAATTCTCTTTCAGAGGCTGCAGCCCATTAGCAGTATACTTTCTATTGGTATACACTTAAAGGTCTGGAGATTACCTTAGTTGTTAATTAAACCCAGACCTAATTACCAGTGTTGTTTCCTCCAATGACATACATTTCAAGCTGCAGTCTGCTGCTGGTTGATTACATGGAATCAATGGCCATAAGTTGGATGAGATATTGAAATGTTAACAACAGGCTTATCAAGACACTTTTATTAGATCATATATGAAAATTTTTACAACATTCAAGCAATACCAGATGGCCTATGAATTTTTACCACAAATATTCATAGTAATAGATAAAATACAATTACTGTATTCTCTTTCCTTTTTTTTTGAGATGGAGCCTCGCCCTGTTGCCCAGGCTGGAGTGCAGTGGTGCGATCTTGGCTCACTGCAACCTCTGCCTCCTGGGTTAAAGCGATTCTACTGCTTCAGCCTCCCAAGTAGCTTGTATTGCAGGTGCGCACCACCATGCCTGGCTAATTTTTTGTATCTTTAGTAGAGACAGGGTTTCATCATGTTGGCCAGGCTGGTCTCGAACTCCTGACCTCATGATCCACCCCCACCTCCCTCAGCCTCCAAAAGTGCTGGGATTACAGGCGTGAATCACCACATCCGGCCTTACAGTTACTGTTTTCATAATGATGTAAAAGAATCAATTTGCTTTCTGTTTACACTCTTGCTATTCAACTTATTTAGTAAATTAAATATACTTCTGTTATAGACTGACCATACTTCCCTGCCAGATTCACATATTGAGGCCCTAATGTGATGGTGCGTTTGGAGATGAGACATTTGGAAGGCAATTGGGTTTGAATAATGTCATGAGGATGAAGCTCCCATGATAGAATTGGTGCCCATATAAAGGGATGAAAAGCCCAGTGTCCAATCCAAACACCAGGTGAGGACAAAGTGAGAAAACAGCCATTTCTGAACAAGGAATCAGGCCTTCATCAGACACCAAAATTGCTGATACTCTGATCTTATGCTTCTCAACATCCAGAACTGTGAGAAATCAATGTTTGTTGGTTAGGCTGCCCAGTCTATGGTAGTTTGTTATAGCTACCTGGAAGGACTAAGAGAACTTCTGAAAAAATTATCCAAGATACAGAAAGGCCCTAAGTATGCATGTGCTCATTACAGCATTATTTATATTCAAATAATAGTATTTAAATAGAGTTATGGGTTACGGATTTATTACATTTTCTAAGTACTTTCATAATTTTTGTGTAGGAAGTAGAAAATAGACTGTAAAATATGCAACAAAAAGCAGAACACAAATGACTAAATATGCAAAGTTGCAGCTATGTAAAATATGTGTATTGATAGGGACACAGACTAGAAGGACATTTGCTATACTGTGAATAGCATTATGGTGTATGATTAGGTATGATTTTCATTTGTTCTAAAATATACTTTTCTGTTATAATTTATTTTATGATATCAAAATATAAACTGTAACTAATTTCTAATATGTTTCAAATTAATATACCAGTAAACGTAAAGCATTCCTAATTGGCTAGGTTTCCAAATAAAAAAAAAAACAATAAATTTTAGGTAGGGAGAAATCATGGCTAGTCTATAGTTTCAGGCCTGAAATAGTACTTCCTTCATAATTCCTTGAAAAGAACTTAGTCACGCAGTCACACATACAATCAAGTACTGCCTGGAAATGTCGTGACATGCCCAAGAATAATTACATTATTATGAAAGAAAAGAGAACAGATTTTAGAGGATAGACAGCAGTCACTACCAAAATTATTATCCCCATGTTCAAGTACTTCATGGAAACAACAGAATCTTGTGCCTTAAGAGACTAAGATGGGTAGGGCAACAGTGTATACTTATCAGTAACCAGTAAGCAAAGACTAATGATTAGTGACTGGGCACCTGTTGCTTTGGTGCTACCTAATACTCAAGAACACTCACCCAACTTTATGCCCAATGAGTGAGAATGAATTTTCCATGAGCTCAGAATCATAAGCTTCATTCAGATTTATGCTAATTAAAATATTCATTGAATATTTGTATTTAGGAACTAAGATTCATAACCACTTCATAGAGTTTATTGAAGAATGTGTAGTTTGCCAAAGTAGTTTAAATTTCGCAAACTTCTTAAATTTTTAAGCATTTGCTTCTTAATCCCTTGCATTTCTAATTTCTCAATAGGGTACAACTTTATCCAATAAAACTTATTACCCTAAATTAATTCTAAAATCTAATTCTAAATTAACATGAAGCATCATAAGTAAGTATGATTGGAAAGATTCCACATTAGTTTGCAACTCCATTGCTTAAATGTCTAGAGAAGTTTTCAGCCATGAGATTACAGAGAAAAGGGAAATAAGTATTAAATGTTTTGCCGAAACAAATGAAAAATTGCTCATTTTACCTCCATTCTACTATAAAAATAATTCCACTCTATCCAAAACAGTGAGGGGTTATAAGGTCGGTGAAAAATCTCAAAATTATTTTCATTGTCTAATAAATATAAGCCTGCCTTTTCCTTCTGCTTCCTATGTTAATTTTATTGTACAAGTATGTTGAAGTTACTCCTATTTTTGATTCATTCAGTAATAAAGAAATTTAGGGGAAATAAATTATTAAATACAAGCCTGCCTTCTCCTTCTGCTTCCTATGTTAATTTTATTGTACAAGTATGTCAAAGTTACTCCTATTTTTGATTCATTCAGTAATAAAGAAATTTAGGGGAAATAATTGTTTCCAAATATACATATATGGAATAAAGAAGACAGAAAGCAACAGATTGAGTTTTATTCTCGAAATTTATTATGACTTTTTCCAAATTAACAAAATTACATAATGTAAAGAATGTGGAAATTTCCCCAAAATCAAATAAGCAGAAGCAAAATAAGCACTTGCAAGTCAACTTATTAAGAGATAAACAGTATAAACATTTAACATAATTCTTTCACATATTGAAATCTATGCATAAAGATATATATTTTTTATTTGTTGTATTGATTGTAGTTACTATTGATTTTTAATATTACAGCATAAACTTTATTAATATTCTAAATAACATTTTCAATGCCTGTATAATATTATATTATAAGACATTTCTAAAAATTACTTAATTTCTTAAAGAGCCAATAAGATGTAGGGAATAAGGGCTGTATATGTTTTGTATCCTTGCTCTGCCCTCTTCCACGTTATATCAGGTAAGTTCATTATACTTTCTAAGGATACAGAAATCACAACAGGGGTTTGTGAAGTTTTAATGAGATATTCAATGTATATTGGAACAGTGTCTGGTACATCAGGAGTATTTAATAAATAATAGATGTTTTCATTAAGAACCTATAGTTACAGAATAGCTGATTAGCCTTAGTCAGAATGTAGTCGTTTAAAAAGCCGCATTGTATTAGTGCATGTTTACCAGAATTAAGTCTCACTTAACCTGATTCTAAGGTCTTCAAGCTTTGCTTGCAACCAGTTCTAATTCCATAACAATCAGATTTACATGGATTCAAACTTTCAGTTGTTAGGTTAGTCTTCTGAGAGTTCTAGAGTAATTGTATCTACTAATAAACCCTCATTTAAATATGATTAAAATAAAACCACCAAAATAACAATAAAAAAAACAAAACCAACAAGAGGGTTCCTGTTCCTTAAAAGTGAAGACAGCCTAACTAAAATATAATTCTGACCTAAAAAGAGTTTAACAAGGATCTGATGGCATTCATTTGGAGAAAATGTACTCCCTTATTGCCCCATGAACCAAGAACAAAAGAATTAGAAAAGGGATAAACTGTATGAAAAAACAAACAAAATATTGTTAGAAATTCAGTTTCTGTAATTATGACAATGTTGTTGCAGGCATTGACTTATTTTATATTTATTTACTTATTTTTTAACTAGTATAAGTTATATCAGTTTATATCCTCTATCTCACAAAACAGAGTTTCCTTTTCTTATAGCAATTTGATTGTAAATATAAATGAGTTTAAAACTTTGTTTTGCCTAAATTTAGTAACAAAGTCAATGTCAAACATAGTCTATTTCTGAAATGATTATGAAATAAAAACCTCTTCTTCATAAGGAGCAACATTTGAAATTCACTTGAAGCAGTAGAATAAGAAAACAGCTCTGTAGGTTGGTAATATTTTTCTTCATTAATATGTGTCTGAAGACTTATCACAGAAAAGTGGTATGGATTAATTAATCATTTATTAAGGCAATCTATAAATCCTCTAAAAACAAAAACAATTAGGTAATTTACATCTAGTCTAATTGAGAAAGTGTACATTGACCATACAACTTTTTAAAATGAAGACAGATTTCTTTTAATTAGCATAAATGAACAAAATAAATTTGTCTTCTGAATTTACAGCCTGAGTGAATAAGGCAAGCTTATTTTAAGAAGAAATTCAGGCTAATAATTAATTGGTACTTCAATTGAAAAGTTCATTTAATTTAATCCTTTACTATTTTATGCTTAACTCAATTGGGAGTCCAGAGATATTATTAAAAAAAAAAAAATTAAAAAGTTCTTTTTGCCGGGTGCAGTGGCTCACGCCTGTAATCCCAGCAGTTTGGGAGGCCAAGGCAGGCGGATGACCTGAGGTGGGGAGTTCAAGACCAGCCTGACCAACATGGAGAAATCCCATCTCTACTAAAAATACAAAATTAGCCAGGCATGGTGGCGCATGCCTGTAATCCCAGCTACTTGGGAGGATGAGGCAGGAGAATTGCTTGAACCTGGGAGGCGGAGGTTGCAGTGAGCCGAGATCGCACCATTGCACTACGGCCTGGGCAATAAGAGTGAAACTCCATCTCAAAAAAAAAAAAAAGAAAAAAGAAAAAAGTTCTTTTTCAAATTGCTGTTTCACTGTTATCTGTTTCACATTATGATTACATGCTGCATTCGATAAGGTATGCAAATAGTAATAATACATAATAGTATATTGATAATGATAGTAAATACACAGTAACACATTTATTTTTTAGTAATAAACTTTTTAAGAACTTTTTTAGATTCACAGAATAATGCACTGAGAGTACTGAGATTTACTGTGTTATTACACATCCTGGTTCTCCTACTATTGATATATTTCATTAGTTTATGAAATGAACTGAATGTTTGTGTTGGTGCAAAATTCACATGTTGAAATCCTAAGGCAAATGTGGTATTAGGAGGGTGGGGCTTTTGAGCGGGAAATTGATCATAAGGGTGGAGCCCTCATAAATTGGATTAGTACCTTTATTAAAAAGAAAAACAAAACCCAGAGAGTTTTCTTGCCCTCTGTCCACCATGTGAAGATTCAATGAGAAGATAAAGGCAGTCTGCTTAGTACCCATAAGAGGGCCCTCACTGAGACAGGAGAATAGGGAAAGCGAAGCAGGAAAATAGGAAAAATGAGGCAGGAAGAAAGCAAAAGGAATTAAAAGTTGAATAAAGGGCAGAATGAGTAAAAGGAGAGAGAGAAACAAGGTAAAGGTGTAGGTGAGCAAGAAGCAAGATAAGAGGCAGAAGTTAAGCAGTCAAAACACAAAGACAGAGAAGTGAGTAAGGACCCCATGGCTGGTGGGATCCAGACCAAACCAGTAAGGCGCAGTTCTTCAGGAACAGGCATGCGCATTAAAGAGAAAAAGTAGCCTTAACATGATCCCATATGACGATCAGCATGTTAAAGCTCATGCATATGGAATGCATATCAGGCACCTACTTAAAATTATGGGATAGAGGCAACAAGCAAGTGCACAGGGACCAAATTAACTAAGCAACACACTTATCAATCAAAAGGCAGATAGTAGCTAGAAATTACGCAGCCTTGGGAAGAGAAGGAAAACAACACATAAAAAGACCCAAAATATACCAAACTCATGCTGATCTCATGTGTCATCTCACAGAGGTCAGTCCACTCTTCCTCTTCAAGGGCGTAATACTGTGCTTAAAAAACTTTTGCTGCCTTGCTTTGTTATCTGTGCGCGTCTCGTCCATTTCTTTGTTCGTGACACCAAGAACTTGGAACTGCATGGCATCATCCTGTAACATCACCAGAACCCAACCATGCTGGCACCCTTATCTCAAATTTCCAGTCTCCAAAACTGTGAGAAATAAATATCTGTCATTTCCAAGCCACTCAGTTTTTGGTATTTTGTTACAGCAGCCTGAATTGACTAAGGCGGTATGGAACACTTGTTACAATTAAGGAATTATTATTGATAACTATTGTTAAAGTCCATAATTTATTCATATTTTCTTGGTGTTTTCCCTAATGTCCTTTCCCTGTTCCTAGATCTTATGCAAGACACTATACTTAGTTATCATATCTCCTTGGGCTCCTCTTGCTTGTGATGTATGTTAATTTTTAAGAGCTTAGGTTTTTACATGCAAGTTCCATGCTAAAAAAAAAATGAAGAATTATATTCTCCTTTCTCATGCAAACTAATTAAAATACATGGAAGAAGGTAGTCATCAAATTCCCAAACTGATATTGTAACTGAGTAGCTTAGCTTCAAAATGCATTTTACAATTTTTTTCTTTTCTCTAGCCTAAGCCTTGAAATGTACTTTGAAACTCTTCGTTTTCCTCCACTTCCACTGGAGACTCCTTATACTGTGTTAACTTATCTAGTTATATGCATGCTTAGAAATTCCAGGGGCTAATCTTGAAATTCATCAGGTATGAAGATCTAGCTGCAGAATCCTCCCCCATCTAGAGATTACCACAAGGCAGTTAATCTAAAACCAGGCCATTTTTGAGATAGCACAAGCCCACAGTCCTGGTGGACAATAACCCAAGATAGCCATCAGAGAGAGGTATGTAGATCTTGTATTATCCTGCACCTCTCCCACATACTGTCATGCCAAGTTTTCCCTTTTTAACTCCCTCATTCAGCTCAAACTTTGAAAAAGTATTTTGTTTTATTTATTTTTATTTTTATTTTTTTGAGATGGAATCTCACTCTCTCTGTCGCTCAGGCTGGAGTGCAGTGGCAGGATCTTGGCTCACTGCAAGCTCCGCCTCCCAGGTTCACACCATTCTCCTGCCTCAGCCTCCTGAGTAGCTGGGACTACAGGCACCCACCACCACGCCCGGCTAATTTCTTTTTGTATTTTTGGTAGAGATGGGGTTTCACCGTGTTAGCCAGGATGGTCTCGATCTCCTGACCTCATGATCTTCCTGCCTCGGCCTCCCAAAGTGCTGAGATTACATGAGTGAACCATCGTGCCTGGCCGAAAAAGTATTTTAAAGGCATGAGCCTGGCCATTTCTCAATTGCTAGCCTTTGACTAATAAAACTACGTTCTTTTCACAGTATCTTGCTCCTCCTGTTTTGACTCCCAGTGATGAGCAGCTAGATTTGCATTCGGTTACAATATACCTATACTTCCAAAAAGTAAGGAAGAATGATTAATATGGTAAAAGCCACTAGCTTTCTTTCACTTGCCATCTCTCCTTCCATATAATAGATCATTCTGACTTTTAGCTAAGCACATAGCTATCTAACTACGGTCTGGATTTTCCAGCTCCCTTGTAGCTATGTAAGACAACTATGACTAAGTTAGGCCAATGTGGTATCAAAGAAAGTAAGGTGGAAGCAACTTTCAGTTTAGCTCCTTCAAATCCACACTTGGATGTCTTCTTTGTCCATGGATTAATGAACTCCCTGCACTCAATAAGGATAAAGACACAAACCTAGGAAATGAAAGAGCTACAAGATGGAAAGGGTCTGGATTTCACAACTTCATAGAACAGATTTTCCCACCATGCTCTGTACTATCGATCTCTAAGCTATTTTAAAAGGAAGAAGTAAACTTCTATGTTATTTAAACCCTTGTAATTCTGGGTGTCTGTCATTGCAATTTATTATGCACCATAACTGATAGATCTCACAAAATAGATGGCTAGATATTCAAATTTTAAATACACAAATTAAAAAGACTACATTTAAAAATATTAATGAGCATATTGGCAACAATGAAATAGTTAATGTTAAGTTATATCAACAGCAGTCATTTTATAATGCTTGGTTGAAGAGCTTTGAAAAATAAATTAATTTTTATGTAGAACCTCATATCTAAATTTCTGTAGGTGATAAATTCTATACTTGAACCATTTGTTTTCCTCCTGTTAATTATAAATGAATAAAACACAAATTTATTATGAAATGAATTTCAAAACTGCCTTGCTTTTTTCAGTGAATTTCAAAGTGGCTGCGTCTAAACCATTATTTGCCTTAAAGTAAAAGACATTTTTAAAAAATCTTAATGCAAGAGACATTAGAAGAAAAGGCCTTTGACACTGGTAGCATCTATGCAGCTTTCTGTAACAGCAGTCTTCTGTTACTTCATTAAATGTTTAATTTTCACAATATGCTAGTAAAAGCACTCAGCCTTGGAACAAGAATAAAAATAGAAGGATATTTTTGTGCATACTATTTGGTGGACTGTATTGTGACTATGTCTTACAGCTGAAACCACTTGAACATTCCTTGTCATTTTGATCTTGGCACTGTCCCTGAGGCTACTTAATTGGTTGTATAACCAAGGTGTCAGCTAAGAGGTTCCTGCTCCTTGGAGAACTAGTTAAAATGGGCTGGAAAGTCCAATTTTTATAGTCTGTATAAAGCCTTCCTGACAACCTGCTTGTTTCTGGGGACTTTATAATATTGAGCTTAATCTGCTGCTACAGTTTCATCTTCCATCTGCCATGTCACTATAACAGGAATTTTAGCTCCTTTTCTAGATTTCAAAATAAATCCAATTGCATTTTGTTAGTTTTATCACATTTTTAAAAGGGTTGTGAGAATTAAAAGAAATCTTATATTGGACTGAATAGCCTAAACACAGTAGCTCCATCTTTCTTTTCACTTTGGGAATATATAGTAATTTAGCTATCACTAGCTCCAATATCCAATTTACATTCCCAAATGCATCAAGATTCTCAGAAAGAACAATAGTCCTACCCGTATCTACACACCTTAGAAAGTAGCTAGAGTCAGATATAATACCCCGACCTTTACCCTATTTAAATAAATTTGAGGACACTGCAATCTTAAGGGATTTGTTGGTCATGACCAGTGACTTTAATGCAAGAATGGACATTATGATAGGATAGGTAAGTGGAGTAGCTAAAAGATTGTTTATGAGCCAATCTTAGAACCAGGTGAATAAGACGCGCAGGTAAATAACTAATGGCTTATATATTACTATTTGATTTAACAAAAAATCTTTCAACCATTCTGAATTCAGTAACTAAAATCTATTAAGATTATTTACAATAACCAGGCATGCTATTTCCTTTATTTGTTTATTTGACTCAGCTACACATAAATGTCATTTTGAATATCAAAATGTTTAAATATTAGTAATTTCATATAGTTCAATATAATAGGTAAGCAAAATTTTTCTCTTCTCCTCTCTCAATTTATTCTTATGCTTTTACTAACCTGTAGGTATGCCACGAAGATTCATTGCCCAAGATTCAGGGTAAAGTTGGAGATATATGCATTAAGTGAGGGTAAAATTCAAGATGATGAGGCACAAAAATTGGCTTAGGATAAAGAAATATGGTGCAGGCAATATAGATGCTTGCAGTGATTCTGCTACTTAGGAAATCTTATGTAATAAGTGCTCTGGCAAGCTTCCACAATAGAATCATGGAAAAGGGTAATGAAGTTCAGGACATGCTACCCCAAAATATGACATGTGGGCATTTGAAGAAACAGCAGAAGCAGGAAGGTCATTCTCTGACCTTCTCCATCCCTTGTCCTCTGAAGTAGACTATGAAAGAATTATCTGGCTTTCCTCTGAAGTGGACCATAAGGTCCTCATTCCAGAAGTACTTTCCACATAATGAGAGAAAAGAATGCCCTAATCTCTGAAGACACACGAAACAGAAAGAATAGTCTAAACTAACAGGCCTTGCTAAATGCCACCTTCCCACCAGCTTATTACCATTAGGTGACACTTTTGTTGTCTTCTAATAATCCTTCTTCACAACTATCAAATTCTTCATCAAACTTAGCATAAAAATACACAGTTTTCCCTGTTTTGGGGGTCTTCAGTTCTGAAGGTTCTTGGGTCATGTAAAACTTATATTAAATACATTTGTTATGCTTTTCTCTTGTTAATCGATCTTTTGTCACAGGTGTCTTAGCCAAGAACCTAGCGATGGGTGAAGAAAAGAAATCTTCACTCCCCTACAAGGGAAATAAAGGCTGTTCTTTTTAAATATGAAATCATAATTGCTCCTGTGGTGAATCTGCAGAGTAACCAGCCTTCTGCTGTATTCATTAGAACCTGGCTCTAAGTCATGCAAATCATTAACATTATCCAGAGTGTTTTTAAACAGGCAAAAAGCTATCAGTCTCTTTTGTCAACAGAAATACCAAATATTATGCTTCATAGGCCAAAGGAAAACAAGAGTTCTTGCAAACATAGACAAAATACTGTGGGCTTGAGGTATTACTTCCTAGGCTTCAAAGAAAGGAAAGTCCTTTCATTTTCTAGGGAATGTAAAAAGTCCATCCAATTGCTTTCTGACAGTGTCCCCATTTGAACCATGATGCCCAGAGAGAAACAAAACAGCCTGTCCCACTATTTAGACTCAATATTCAGTCTGGAACAAACCTCAGAACCTGACACCAGAAGGGACACCCAGGGAAATAAAGGAGGTCATTTGTACAGGCTCTGTGAGGCAAGAAAATCTAAAATTCAGAGAAAAACAAACTAGAACTGATGAGAAATCAACAGAAGAAGTCAAGAAACACCATTACAAGGTACCATAAGTTGCTCTACAGAGGTCAATTTTGGTTTTTATTTTTTCTCTCATTTGGGAGGATGAGTATTCAGCTTAAATTAGATCTAAGCGGAAAGAGAAAATCACCATGGAATATATCTGTGCTGTGTGTCTCATTACTGAAAAAGATGCCCTGAAAAGTCTCCTTCGGTTATGCAAATGGAGGCCTTGTGGAGTCCATTTGCTCGAGAGAAAGCTATAAGAAGAAGTTTGATGTCTAAGTGGCTTTCCCTAAAAGAATATGATGGATAGGAAAATAAGTGAAGATTATAACCTTCTGGAAAAGAAGAATCTGACACCCCAGCTGCCATTTCTGAGATTAGAAGTTGAAGAACACTCTCATATAGACAAATATTATCTTAACCAAGACAGAGAGCTCAGTAAAACCAGACTGAGAAAGGCCACAGGGCTGTTTCAGGGATGAAATTCAAAATACAAAAAGGTTAAATAAAAAATCTGGGTCCTCTAGGTAGACACTGTTGAATCTGTGCCAGTTCTCCTTATCTTACTTTATAATCTGTCAGGCGAATGTAAGTTGACAAAGCTGGCTTCTAGCTGTTGCATCATGAGGGCGTACCATTTCTGGTGCATTGAGTACTTACTCTCCAGGAAGACTGGACTATGACATTCAACTTCCCTTACAATGACTTTCAACTTTGACTGTATATTAAAATTTTCTGAGGGGACTTTGAAAAAATCCCAGTGCCCAAACTGTCTTAGAATTTGTGCATGTGGGACTCAGTAATCTGTGTTTCTAAAAGCACCCAAGTGATTTCAATGCAAGAAAAGGTTGAAAACCACCATTTTACAATAGTCCTACTCAGTATTTGAAGTGCTAACTAGCCACCAAAGGGTCTTGTAAAAATGCAGATTCTGATTCAATAGGTTAAGGGTGAAGCCCAGAATTTTACATTATTAATTGGTTCCCAGATAATACCTAAGTAGCAAAGTCTGAAATAACCTGTTGTGAACTTCACCTCTTCAGCACCTGTGAGAGGAGCTGGTTCAGTGGACTTAGACTCTGATGCTATGTTTCCATACCAGCCTTCAGGTGACAACACTTATAGTTGACTTACGAAGAGATTTCAAAACTTGACTATCAACCTACTGTAGTATAGTAAGTTTTCCTTTGCCACCACATAGTGAATCCCTTACTGATGTCTTGCGGTTGCTTGAGGACCATGCTCCCTCTGTTCAATGGGCAGCCAGTTCTCTCATGGGCCCTGCACCTGGCACGTCTCCTGGTTTAGCATCACATCCTTTGCTTCACCAGCTGCCTCAGTAGGTAGAAATTGCATGTCCTTTGATGCATGTTTCATTGTCCCACCAGGCTTCACTTAAAAACAAGACAGAAGTCTCAATAATTTTAAAATGATGTTGGCAGATCATTATACCAAATACAGGTCCCTTCTCAGTATAGGACCATGTGAGATTGCATAGGTCACACACCCAGGAAGCTGATCCTATTCTTCAGTCTTCAGTGGCAATGTTTCTAACCTGACCTTCGACTTTTTCCTAGTTTTATTTTAAAACTAGCTTAAGAATCTTTCCTCCTACATTTTGCTGGACTGACACACAGAAAGGCCTAATTCTGATAAACTATTTCTACTAATTATACTACTAATTCTGAGATCTACATTTTTTGCACTACTGAGATGAGGAAGTTAGTCCTTATCATTCATACAAAAAAAAAAGTTAAGCAAACCTAATTACTTGCACCTGGAAAAGGCAGGGTATTGCATATTCCATATTGCATCTGCTGACTCTTGCTGTTTTCCATTTTGAACTTCTTCCTCTTCCTCTGAGCCTAGCAAGTTTCTGCTCTCTGACAGGAATTGAGTTTACAGATCTTATTTGACAACACATATGTCAAAGAACGATGTTTTGCCCAAATGGCCTGTAACTATATTCCTCTCAGTAGGGAAGTAATATTGGGAAAATACATTCATATTTCACTTGAAAATAAATGAAAGCTTAGGTTATGAACTTAAGCAGGAAGCAAGACATCAAAGAGAAAGTTTGTAACTGGTAACAGGTGACAAAAGATAGGAGAGACTTAGTATATATGTGTGTGGCTTTGTTAGCTAAGATGAAGAATTTGGATTATTTTTAAAATATGCAAGAAAGCCACTGTGAAGACTACAGTAACATAACTTGTCTTAAATGTTTTTTTTTAATTGCTTTGACTGTTTTCAAGAAGAGTGAGTGGAAAGAGACTGTCAAGAAGAGAACCAGAGAGAACATTTAAGGCAAAAATATCAATATTCAGATAAAAGATGGTGGCTTAACTGAAATTGACAACAGAGGAAACAGGGACAAGAGATTCCACTCCAGTTGTGGAGGTGAATTAAACAAAATTTAAATGAATAAAATATGAACTAAGGAAAAAAAACTGGATTTCTTGTGTATATTTATGGGTGGATGATGAGCTATTTTCTGACATCAGGAAGAGGGAAGAAAGATGAGACCTGGTGTGAAGGAAGACAGAAGGAAGAATATGATTTATTTGATAAGTAAATAAACCTATTGCATTACCACATGGTAATACCATGTAGGCAGTTGTATATTTCAGTTTGGAATTCCAGGAGATGAGAAGACCAGGAAGAGTCTCAATTCCTTGGGACTAGACGTAGTGATCTAGAAGCAGTATATGAATAAAAAAAATAGAAGCCCCAGGACTGAGATCTGGATCATTCCAATTTTGGAGAATAAATAGAAGAGACCCCGGAAATGTAATTAAGAAAGAGTGAACATTGACATATGAGGAAATTCAAAGATGTGGCATCACAACTATCAAGAGAAAGATGTGTTTTTAGGGAAACAGGGAAACATGATGAGATTAAATATATAAATAAATAAAATAATAATCTCATGTCCCTTGATGCATGATCTCACCTCAAGTATCTGCTCCCCCATTCTTGTGCAGTGCTCTTTGGTCTCCCCAGTTGTGACTGAAGTGGGCTCAGGTACAGCTTGGGATATACTTGCCAGAAAGCAGAATTAGTAAATCTTCATGGCGTTTGCATACTGCCAACTCTGTAGGTGCATAGAGTACAAAAGCTGTGGAGGCATGGCTTTTTCCATCTAGTTTGCAAATAGTGTCTCATGGAGCCTCAAGTGTGAGGCAAAGAACCATCACAGTGGTGGGGCTGCCCTTTCCAATGTTTAATAGAGCTGTGGATGCAGTGCTGCCCTTGAGAACCCAGAACTGTAGAACTACGAGACTGCAACAGCAGCCTGGGAGAGCTGCAGGCACCCAACTCCAACCCATGAGAGCGGCTGTGTAGGCTGCACCGAACTCATGGGGATGCGGTCCTTTGGAGCCTTAGGGTTGGAAACCCTTCTCCAGTTGTTCAGAGGCAGGAGTACATGGAGTCAAAGTTTATTTTCAAACCTTAAGATTTAATGTTGTTTACCTTGTTGGGTTTTAGACTTGGGATCTCTTACCCTTTGTTTTTCTGAATTTCTCTCCTTTGAAATGGGAATGTCTATCCCATAATATTTTAGAAGTGTATTACTTGTTTGGTTTCACAGGCTCACAGCTGGAGGGCAATTTGCCTTAGGATGACTTGTGCCTTGAGTTCCACCGATATCTGCTTTACAAGAAACTGTAGATTTAGACTTTGAAGTTGATGCTGGAATGAGTTAAGACTTTTAGGGCTATTGGGATGGAATGAATGTATTTTGTATATAAGAAGGATATTAATTTTGAGGGCCCATGGGAAGACCATCATGGTTTGAATATATGTGTCTCTCTAAAATTTATAAGTTGGAATTTAAACCCCAATGTGATAGTATTAAGAGGTGGGGCCTTCAGGAGACAATTCATTCATAAGGGTGGAGCACTCATGAATGGGATTATTGCCTTATAAAAGGATTGGAGAAAGCCAACTAGATCCTTCTGCCCTTTTACCCTTCTGTCCTTTTGTCCTTCTGTCTTTCTGTTCCTTCTGCCATATAAGGACACAACTTTCATCCCCTCCAGAGGACCCAGCAACAAGGCATCACCCTGGAAGCAGAGAGCCAGCCTTCAGCAGACAGTAAATCTTCCAGTGCTTTGATCTTGAACTTCCCAGGCTCAGAGCTGTGAGAAATAAATGGCTGCTGTCTATGAATTGCCCAGTCCAAGGTATTTTGTTATAGCAGCAGAAACAGACTAAGAGAGATTCTCATGACTTTCATTTTCTCAGTGAAGTGTAAGGCAAGGTCATCACTGGAGGAATAGGAAAAAGAAGGAGTTATGAAAAATTAAGGGAAAGGATAATCTTTCCCTTCTTAATTTGTCATTTTAGAGAATGTTAAAGCATATTACAAGGATGTATTATTAGACTCTGTTTAGTGTCCATTTTTTATTTATGTCATTAATTTTAAGTGAGACTGGCCAATATGGTCATGGGATTTTCTTTCCAAATCTGTTCTGCTAAAACACTCAGGTATTTGGTTTAACTAGGTAAAAGACTTTCCAGAAGTATGTTGTGAAAGATAAGTGTAAGGAAGTTTAGACATTTTCAAAGCAGAAGTTAGTTATAACTACGGGCTAGAAACTTTAAGTTGTGTAAGGATAGGAGAGAAGTGTGGGCAAGATGGGGATTTTTGACAGTAATAAAATAATTGAGTAAATTAGTTTGAGTTATCTGTGTGGTCAAAGACTTGCTAAGTTTAAATATATATAAAAGCATAGAATTGAGAGTTTGAAGGGCACAATATAAGATTAGGCATGTAAGATAGAAATGAGAAAAAAATGGCCATTTGAGTGATAAGATCAGTTTATGGATTTATCATCGACTGGAATGCTGAAATCAGAAAAGTCAATGATAGAAAACATAGTTGGAAATAAAAGAGAGATGTTGTGTGTTAAAATTATCCATGAACAAGTGAAACCTCAGAAGCTTGGCCAGTGGTAACAATAAAAATATTGGTAGCTGAACAAATCTTATAAAATGTAAATCTAAACTAAGCTTTTGGGACAAAAATAGGTGACAAATACAAATATGTATGCCATTAAAGATGCAGATACATTAACAGAGTAACTCAAATTCCAGAAAATTACCCTAAAGCAATACACAGAAAGGAACATAAAGATTTATGTATATTCATGCTCAATGCAACATTACTTAAGGTAAAAATTTAGAAACTTAAATGTTCATCAAAAGTGAAATAAAATAATTTATTCCATTGAAAATCACATTTCCTAGATTATTCAATACAGAGAGAAAATGCTTATGGCATGGAACATGGAAAAAGGTAGGATATCTATCGCTATAACAAATAAGTTTCAATTTTATAAGATATATTTAATTTTAAAGATAAATATGAAACCATCCTACATTTGGTTAGTAAAATTAATTTTCTTGTCTTATATTCTGTGTTATCTAAATTATCAAAAAACATGTATATTATAGTAATTTTTAAAATAAAGTTTTAAAATTATGGAGTACAAACTAATAAAATAATAATTTACATACATTCATTTCTCTCAACATTTCATTTTTTAAAGATACTATCCACTTTTCTGGATTTAAATTTAAGAATCAGCCTTCTCTAATATAAAAACAAAATTTTTTTAATGATACAATGATAAAAATAGTTTTAATTAAAATTCAAATCTGATTTTATGAAAAGGGTTTCATCACCATCTGAGCACAGTGTTGTAAATATATTTGACCACATTTTCTATTATGTAATGATAAGAAGGGACACTACTCATGGATGACTTTTAACCCTTCTGCCTTAGAAACTGAGGCAAAGCTGAATAGCAAACATTTTATTTTGAAGAGTGGGATTCTGAGAGAATGATTGTGAGATGGGAAGCTAAGCAGACATGAAGGAGAGCCAGTCAAAGGTGCATTATTTAATTGGTCAACAATAGGAATGACTTATATAACTCAAATCCCATAGAAACACATATGGAACTATATGAAGTGTGTCTCAGAACTTCCTCTCTGGGAAAATTGAGGGGGAATGGTTACCCATGGGCTCCTGCTCTCCATTTGTCAGTTTCATCCACGATATTATTTACATTTCTGAACCTTCAGGCTTGTACCTAGATAAGACATCCCCAAACATGGATTTCCCTTTGGCATCAACAGAGAAGCCCTGAGGCAAGAAGAAAGAGACATGGGGCCTGAAGCAGGCTGGAGTCTGCAGAACTGGTAACCATAGCAGTGTCTGGGGTGAGACTGATGTAACACGTATACACATATACTTCCTAGGTAAATTGGGCTGCAATGAGCTTTTCTTTAACCCCGAAGACACTGATACAAATCATACCTGGGGACTAGTATCAGCTATCATTTCCAAAAATAATTCCAAATATGCCAATCATAGACAACCATTTAGAAACACACATTTTATTAAAAGGCTATATATATTTAAATAGATGCTTTATATTCTGTCATTTTCTTCCAAGAGCAGTTTTAATAAAGGCACAGAATTACATAGTGTATCTCCTGGTCATAGATTACTAGATATTCTAGAGCTCTCTGAGGTAGGGTTGATATGTTAGCTATTCGCTGGTTATATATGGATAAAATTCTGATGATCCATAAAGTAAACAGCCATTCAAGATGATTTCGAATGATGTAAACATGCACACACACACTTCTTGTATTAGAGCTTTTTAAAAACTTTAATAGAATAATTTAATAGAATAGAGCTAAACCCACAGCACTACATTGACAGCTATAAATGGAAATTTTGACACTGATCATTTTTTCTTTCAACTTTGATCCTCTCCCTATTTTGCCTGAAATTTTAAACTATAGACACAGGTTCTTTTCACAATACCATTACTTTATTCTCTGTCAGTGTTTCTCTATCACATTTAAGGTGAAAATATATTAAATATAACTAAATGGCTGGACCTTGAATAATACTAGAATTTCTAGGCAATATATTGAGAAAAATATTCTGTATATTTTACCTGCCTTGAAATGCCTAATGCCTAACCCAATAAATTGTTGATCAAATTTTATGTACCCTTGGATAGAAAATATTTCAATGGCACCAACTGACAGGTGTAAAAACTAAGATCTAGAGAGGTTGTGTCATCAAAGCTCATGTGACACAATAGAGGTAGAGTTCCAAAAATAAGTCAGATATCCTCATTACAAATTCTTTCCATCAAGACTCTAGGACTTCAGGTGACACAAAAGCCATTTAAAATGCTCTCTATAAAAAAAGACCTACTGGCTCTTAACAACTTAAAGGCCCTAAAAGTGAGACTGATGGGACTAAATTTAGGCATATCTAGAACCAGCCATTAAATATTATCAGTCAGTTTCTCAGCAGAAAACACACGAAACAATCAAAATTAGGATACTTTTTAAATGTTTTTTTAAGTGTGTGTGTGTGTGTGTGTGTGTGTGTGTGTGTGTAAGTTTAACAAAAATCTGTGTTAGGCAAGGCATGGAGAAATCCCAAGAATTTATTCAGTGGTACCAAAGTACCATTACTGCATCTGAGGTTATTGAAAGTAGTAGTTACAGAATCACAAAACAGATAGGAATGTGTAAAGGGTTTAGGCATTAACTTTAGGGACACACTCCATCCCAGGGTGACATCTCCTTCTCTGGAGAGGCATTCAATTAAAAATACCTAACCCAATTTACCTCCCTTCTCTAATGACCTGTAAAGTCTTCTCATTTTACAAGTGGAAGTCAGAGGGTAAGGGAACCCATTGGTATAACCCATAAAGGTCAGCCTCCTAAGGGGGGTGAAGAAGATTACAGAATGTATCCGGAGAAACAAACAGAAGATATCTAGTGTTGACCAATAGTAGTCTTGTCTATTGGATGAAAAATCTATATCCATTACAAGAGAAAAAAAGCAAAATCTCATCAGCTACCAGGTCCTCATGGTACCAATGTCACCATATCCTAGTCCTATCCCTGAAAACTAAAACAGCATCAGTTTTTTTGTTTTGTTTGTATTTTCCATATAGAGTAGCAAGAGGCAAGGGGTTGAATAGCAGTCCCCATAATTAATGAAGCATAGCTGCTATAATCCTTGCTTCTGCAGCAGGTTGACATAGCTTGGTAGGCATCTTTCTTTCTTTCGCCATCCATTTCATGATCTTATCCTGGGTCAGAATATTGGCTAAACGGTGTTCTTTACCCTAATCAGCTGACCCAAGTCTCAATGCATATGATTTGTGTGGGGTTCTGTCTTCGTTAAGTTGCAATGTATTTCCATTGACCAAGATTTTTGAGTAAGGGGATACTCACAGGTCCCCCTGGGATCTAAATATAGTCATCATTTCCCCCATATGGCAAAACTCAGCCTTTTCCTCTCCCTTTCCTGCTGCAACTCTGCACTGACCTTCATGTTGGTTCCATGTATCTTGACTTCCTCTTATTCCTGCTCTGCTTCTTCTCTCACACCATTGCTCTTCCCTTTTGTTATCCCACCCTTTCCTAAGCACATCTTTCTCACTGGAAAATACTCCCTCATAAGTTTTATAAAGTAGGTGGAGATGATGAATAACCCATAGTCGGAATACTTATAAACCTTGTCCAAAATCTGATTCTCCATAACTATCCCTGTGGACTTTCCTTTAAGATTTATTGGCAATGAATCCAACTGTCTAAACAATCCATCTCTGATTTCTGAGATTGCTTAACTAGCACATTCCAAATATACTTTGGTCTCAATAGGGGTGAAAATACCACAGCTGTGCAATCTTCTTTTTTGGTGAATGGTCTTAAATGTGACTTGACAGGTTTAGTTAGAAAATAGAAGATAGGATTGCAGACAGTTGACTCTGAATTACAAGACCTTGCTGAGAAAATAGAAGATATTTTGACTCAAAAAAACAACAAAAAAAAGAAAAATTGTAGACCAAATTAATAACTTCTTAGATTGAACAAATAGATAAACTCAAAACAAAGGATAATATTATTTCTAGACATAGATATCAGTTGATATTTGATATAAAAGGAATACTAGGAGAAAATTATCCTGTCTCAGAAAGATATAATCTAAAACACAAAGGACAAACTTTGTACAACATGACATCCCTCTAATATATCTATCCAGTGTAGTTTTCCTACAATTGCCTTAAATACAAAAAGGAGACATTTTTCTGGATTTGCAAAAAAACAAAATGTTTTATTTCTAGTCGATAAAAAGGCCATACTCTCTACCAGAAACCCTAATATTGTTCCACATTCCTTCTTTCCTTCAGGTGCCCCCCTCCACACACACACACACAAACTAGTAGAACATACTTCAAATATCACTCTGACAACGCTTTTGTCTTAGCTACTTTCTGACTCTGCAACTAACTGACAATCTCACTACTCATGTGCTTTTCCGCTCGATTATCCTATTCCAGTGAATCAATTGACACAAGATCTACTTTGTAACTTGGATGCCACCATTAAATATGCCAGAACTTCCCCTTTCTGGAATTGCAGAAGAGAATCACTGGCCAATTATTTAATCATGGCTCAGATTAACCACTACTTGATGCTTTATCATTTTATACCTTAAATATTTTTCCTATTGCCTCCAAGCCAAATATGTTTCAGATGTGGAACACTTACTGGAGGCTGAACCAACTGGTTTCTTTATCCCCTTATTGTAGTCATTCAAAACCCAAAGGAAAGAGAGGCTCTTAAAGACTGTGGACTATCATATCCACATATCTGTAGAATGGACTCATAATCTTCGACTGACCAAGTAATACCCCTGTTCTACCCATCAAATAGACAAATTTTCGCTGTTATTATTTTGTACATAATGTAGGACCCATTGAAAAGACTATTCTTTCTCATTTCTCTGCAGTCTTTTTCCCTAATATAATCCTATGTTCAATCCCAAAGATAGCTGCTGAATTTACAGTGTAGATATGTATGCTCTGGATTCTCTTGCATGCAGATTAAATTATCTATTTGTAATCAATTGAGAAAATCAATTAGACAGTTATGATTATCAGATTTTGCAGCAATATTTCTTGCAATCATTTATATATAACCTTGGAGACATTCCATTTTTTAGGACCCTAATCTTACATATGTGGCTGTTGTTTCATTATACTTTCCACATTGAGAATCTGTGGACATGCTTCTATTTGCTTACAGTAATAAGAAACAAAAAAGGCAAAATCTTTAAAGATAAACTTCACTTTTGTCAGTCCCAAGTGGTTTTCAAGATTGTGAAATCTATAAAAAGCAAAGTCTCTTTCTCCTCAGACTGGAGTATATTCAAGACTTTCCCCAGGCAATAATCTAAAGACAGCTTAGATTTAGAGAGTGTAGATACTGGATTCCTAACTGCTTCCAACTGGAAGCCACTTTTTATGATCTAACGCTGTCATACCTTGCCCTTGAAAGATGCACTAAGATTTTCTTTTGAAGCTCAAAGCTATCCCTCTCAACCCTCACTCCCACCTTATATACTCAGACTTCCTTACTACCATCCTTTTTTTCTTTTTGCATATTAAAGATTGGGAAAATGAGAATATGAGGATTCTAACTCAACAGTACAATGGCCATTACAGACTCAGTGCTTATGGGTCTTACTCTCTTACTTGATCTATAATAAAAGCCTGTTTGTTTTCTAGTAGTGAAAATAGCCACAATTAACAGCAGAGTTAACTGAGACCTATATGTACTTAATTCTTAGGCTCCCTACTTAACCTCATGCTCTCTCATGTAGCTTAGACTTTAATTTAGAATAAAATCATCTACCATTTTTATGCATCTAAAATGATCCCCTAGGAAGCACTTCTCTTTTTGCTCACACATATTTCTATCAATTGTTACAGCACCTTAACCTGTTATTTTTCTTCCTTTGGTAAAGGAGGGCAAATCTCCTGACCGTCATACACTTATTCAGAAATTTTCCTTGCCTCACTCTGCCCTCCCTTAAACTCTGTGTTCTCCACACAATATTAAATGCTATGGGTAGCCATTCACTTGACAAACAATTTAAATTCAATTATAATACAAAGGTAAAATTGATGAGAGCTGTGAAGGCAGTCATCAATAGAGATCTGAGACTTCAACCAACACTTTCAAGAATTTTGAAGTATTTGAGGCTTAACCCTACTTGCAAGCATCAAGTTAGCCTGCCAGAGTTTCATGGATAATTGCAGTAAACACAGAACTCCTGGGTCAGGAAGAAAGGACAGAAAGGATTATCCACATCAGTAGCCATGATCTGTACATCAATATATTTGTGTTAGTTCCCCTTGCCTGATGTCCCATGGGATTAAGACAGATAGAATCAGATGGTTGCTTGCACAATTAACAGTTCCTTTATAGCACAGGATCTCTGAATTTAGGGAATCTTAATCTTTTGTCAGTGGACAGTAAGCATTCTTGCTCTCTGCTACAGAAGAAGACACTCCTTCTTCCAGTATTTGCTATACAAACATCATTAAAAGGAGTGTCTAGAATAAATGTATTAAGTGTCCCACTTGTAAGATTTGCAGAGAAGCAAGAGAAACTCATGAGCAATTGTCTCCTAACAAACATGAGAGGTGTATATTTAGAGATTTAAACTAAAATTAGGTCACAGAAGACTCTTTCCCAATGCCAAAGAACTGTGAAAGGCAGTAAAGGGCTGAGAACTTTCTATGGCAATTTCTGTAGGTCCTTGTCATTGAAGTTCTTCCTCTCAAACTCTTGTGTATGACTTTAAAACCTAAGTTTCCTCTCATCTCTCTTAATAAAATGCAAATTAACAAAGCTTCTAAATCTACATAGTCAATTCTCTCTTATGACAATAGTTCTTACCCAACTTTTTGCAAAATGAACTGAACTTTGGGTATCTTTTCCTGCTAAAACCCCAAATAATTCACCTCCTTTCCAAAGTTAGGATAGTCTTTCTGAACCTGTCAGTTTTAAAGAAAGACTTATGCTAATGGTACTCTGGTTGATTTTATTAAACATTAATTTTATTTATTTACTTGATAAATACTTATTTATTGATTTACCAGATATTTATTTGCCCAACTTGGTTCCAGGCATTGAAAATACAAAAATGGATAAAACATCAAATTTTTTATTCCTAAAGTTTATATATCAGTTGAGGAGATAGATAATATTCAAAAAAATGTGCAATGCTATATAATATACAATAAATGTGAGGTACATTCCTGGCTATATATTGAAATTACCTGGTTAATTTAGAAAATTCCATCTGTTCAGTCACTTTGGTAAATATATTGATTCAGCATTTTAAGGGTTGGCTCTAAAACAATTTGCCATCTTTTTCAGCTGCTCTGGAGATTCTCATACAGATGAAGGTTGAGAACAATAGAAATAAATGTTATGAAGGCAAGCCAAGCAGTATAGTGGAAGCAAATATTGATTGGAGTGGATGTAGATGAGGGAAGGAGTGTTGCCCTAGGGAAGGTAAACATTAATTGGAATGGATGTAGATACAAGGAGTGTTGCTTTAGGTAAGTGGTCAAGGGAAGTCTGAAATTTGAGGAGACTCTGAAAGGATGTGAAGGAGCTAGTCATGCTTGTATCTGGGAAGGAAGAGTCAAGGCCTAAAGAATAGCTAATACAAAAGCTGCAACACAAAGTTTGCTAGGAATATTTGAGAAAGGAAAAGGAGGTTACAAAAGAACATGTGGCTGGATCTGAATGAGATTGGTAGAAAATAAGAAAGTAAGTCAGGTGAAATACTATCACTTAGTAGTTTAGAACACAGCTTCTGGAGTTGGACTACCAGGGGTCAAAGCACAGCTTTGTCATTTTTTAGTAACATAATGCTGGGCTAATTATTTAACCTTCTTGTGAGTCAATGTCTACTCATAGGTAAGGTGGAAATAATTAAACAAACCCTTTGTTTGTTACTTACTTTAAACCTATGGCTTAACATGTATAAACACACGTACACGTGTGTGTGTGTGTGTGTGTGTGTGTGTGTGTGTGTGTGTGTATGTATATACATTAAGCCATAACTAGGCACTTCTAAGGAGGAAAAATAAAATTAGCCTTTTCAGAGATAACATTGTACTAATTGATAGCCCCTTCTGCATAGTTCACATTAATCAAAAAGTTTAAAATTTGACTTATTCTTGGTGGAAAACAGGAGGAATTATTATAAAAAATGTTATCTTACTTCTAAGTAAATATTTTATATGGATCAGTGTGAATGAATTCAACTCTAAAAAGAAAATTTATATTGATTCTATTTCAAGTACAGTTGTAAGAAAGTTAATTTACAACACAACATCCTCCTTTCTTGACTTAAAAAAAATGCCCAAAGTTCATAGTTCACATTACAGTTCAGTCTCAGTATTTGTACATTCTACTGGTTTAGTAAAATGTATTATGGCATGTATCCACCATTATTGTGTCATACAGAATAGTTTCACTGCCCCACAAATCCTTGGTCCTCCATCCTTTCCTCCCTCTTTCCCCACTACCCCTCAAAACAAATGACCTTTTCACTGTCTCCATAGTCTCCATAGTTGCAGGCATGCTGTCTGCAATGAGGCAGGCAGCTTCCACTGTGGGCACTGGGAAATAAAGTGGTGCCCAGAAGCTTGGAGACACCAGGAACTGCAGAGCCCCAAAGAGGGTGTCAAAGCCCTGGCTCAGGGAGCTCCTTGGTCTGGGTTCCCTGAAGGGCCACAGCTCTTCTCTCCTTCTTGTCACCCACAACGTGGTGAGTGGAGGTGGAGGCATGTTTCAGCCCTGTTTGTGTTACAGCTCTTTCAGTCCTGCTGTATGGCAGGTCCTGAGTTTTTGTCCCATGTCCAGGAATAATGAGGTATACAGACAACTGGAGCGTGAGCAAGGTGAAGAGGTGCTTTATTGAGTGTCATTACAGCTCTTAAGAGACCCAAAGTGGGTAGCTCCTTTCTGCAGGCAGTTTGTGCTGGTGTCTAAGCAGCTCTCAGTGGAGAGGAGACCAGGAGTGGGTAGCTCCTCTCTGCAGGCAGGTCATTCCATCATCTGCCTGAGCATGGTTGACTTTGGGGTTTTTATGGGCTTCAAAGGGGAGAAAGTACATGCTGATTGGTCCATAGGCAGCCATGGATGGGCCCAGAAAAAGCACCATAAATTCTCACTTTGATCTGCAGAACTGACAGCCTGGTCCCTAGGCTTCAGGCTTTCCCTGGCTTGAAGGTGGGGCTTCAATAGGGACCTACCCCTTTCCACCCAGGAGCCTGTCTGCATCCTGCCACCATAAACCCATTGTCCACAGCACCCACAGTCCCCAAGCTGTTCATGTGGATGGGTGCCTGCAGCTGTACCCAGAAGGGCAAGGCTCACACTTCTTCAACTTGGAAGGGGGAATGAGTCCAGCCAGCTCCATGGGATGTGTAGCCCCAGCCGTGCCTCCCCTGCTGCAGCCTGTGTCTTCACAACAGCTGTTCCAGATGGCCCACCACTGCCATCACAATTGCTTGATCATATGGCTAACTTCTTATACTTATTTGTTTGCAAAACACTCACAAAAGGCTCTGTTTTATTGCATAATTGCAAAACAGAATTATTGCACTGAAAGTTTACAAAAATTGGGGAAAAAGAGCATTATATCCTTTGGTGGCTATAAACAAGAAAAGTATCCATCAGAATAAATCTAATTCTTCTTTTGTAAAATAGTAATTCCTACCATTGCCTAATGTAAGAGAGTAGTAGCATTTGGGGTTTTAAAAGAAATAAAAAGCACGTGCTTCCCACTGATTAATGTGAGATAGCACTAAAGTAAGTTCCTGCAAACTGTCTATTTATATGTTCCTAGATGTCTGAAGCATTAGTGTATACAACTTCATACTTACAAATTTATACCCCAATTTGAAAGATAATTAAATATTCGTTTTCACTCAAAATGTAAAAGAATTTAAAAAAAGCAGAATCATGGAAATACAAATCCAAGTATTTTATGTAGTTTAATACATTTATATATAAAAATACATCCATTCAAATAATTCCTATACTGAAGTACATAGAGTATTGTACTTTACTGATAAATATTGTTCTGAAACATTGTAGTCATCCTCACTTTACTCTACATATTTTGGTTAAGACTTTGAGCATTTACCTAACAGAGTAAGGTTTGGAGAGTTAACACTGTCTGGCGAGAAATTTAAGGATGCTTTAAACTCATAAATAAGTTCTTCCTAATTTAGTTGTTTCATTGGTTATTTGGTTTTAAGCCAAGTGTTGACAAGTAAAGCATGGAAACATTTCTGGTGAAAAAATAAACTGTAAAATTTTTTGCTACTCTTAGGAGATATTTTAGCACATGAGAAATGTGTGGACTTTGAAGACTGATAGATCTCGATTTGATTGATGCTTGATCATTCACTGGCTCTGTGAACTTGAAAAAGGAACTTAAGCTATTAGAATTTAAGTTTAATCATCAATAACAGTTGTTAAAAAGATTAAATGAAGTAATATATAGAAAAGCCGGCTCTGATCAAGGTCACTATTGGTGTCAAGGTCATTGATTACTTTCATGTTGCTAAATCCAATGAGAAGTTCCCAGTCCTCATCTTATTTAAACTATTAGTGACTTTTGACATAGCCAAACACTCTTTCCTCTGAGAAATCATTCCTTAAATTCTAAGACACCATACTCTAAACGTTTTCCTTCAATCTAACTGGCCACTCCTTCCCAGCCTTATTTTCTGGTATTGTATCTTCCTGATAAATAATTTCCCAGGGTTGCTCTTCCTTTTTTTATTCTCCATCTGCATTTACAACCCATTCATCTCAGAGCTTTAAAAGCCATGTCTGTGGCTGATGAACCTCTATTTTACATCTCTAGCCCTGACCTCTTTCCTGATTTCTGGATTCTTATGCCCCACCTCCTTTCACACAAGTTTAATAGGTATCTAGTAGATAGCTAACAATCAATATTGTCAAAATATAAATTATGGATCTTCTTTCCCCAAATATGCTCCATCTGATGCCCTATCTATTTTGGTTTTTGGCATCTTCAGTATTGCCATTGTTCAAGCTAAATCGTAGAGTCATTTTTAGTTTTAGTTTTTTCAGAAACCACATCTAACACATAAAGAAATCCTGTTAGAGACCATTGGCTCTATCTTCAAAACGATCTGGAATCTTATCACTTCCGAGCACCTCCAGTGCTGACCTCCTATCCAACCAGCATCATTACTCATTAACATTAATCTTTTATCCTGTTCCCCTCTTTCTGCTCTGATCTCCTTTAGTATATTATAAACATGGCAATTAAAATAATCCTTTAAAAATTTAATATAAATCATGTCATTCCTCCACTATATATCCTGCAAAATATATTCATTTTCTTAAGAATAAAAGCCAAATTCAATTTAATGGCCTATAAGTCCCCACATAATACTTTCTCTCATTTCTTCTCATCTTTTCTCCACTGCTCTGCCTGACATTTACAGTCCTCCAGCTATAGGGGCAGCCTTGCTATTCATCCAAGTCAACAATTCATTTTTCAACCTTGAAACCTTTGGATTGATTTGTCCTTCTTCCTGGAAATTCTTTCTCCAGTTGCCTGCACAGCTAATTATCTCTTCTACTTAAAATATTTGCCCAAGTATTATTTTCTCAGTAAGACAAATTAGTGACCTTCACTCCTCTTCTACCCACTTCAGATCCCACATAGCCTCATAGTATAATATTGACTCATTATTATACATTATCTTTTCAAAGGAAAATACATACTGTACTGGTGATATCTGTTATGGCTATAGAAGAGAGATATGTGTTGTCACCAGTTCCGTGTATTTTGCCTGTTTATTTTCATCATCATGCAGCTTGTACCTTGTGATGTCCTACTCCATAATTAGGATTAGTAGAATTTTGCAAATACAATTTTATCTTCTGGTTTTTGTTGTCTTTTGTTTTCTGATTGGAAATCTAATTAAGAGGTAGCATTAGGTAGGTTATCATCTGATATCATATTTACATTTTGTGAGAACTTTAAAACTGTTGGGTGGGACTTAATCTCAACAGTTCACGTGAGTTTTCCATGATCAGCTCAGCAGCGATTGAGTGTTTATGTCTGTGATCAATTTTAATTTTAGACTAATCCTTCTTAAAGTATAACTCTTGTTGACAAGGCCACATATAGGATTTCTCCAGGTATGATTCTTGAAACAAAAATTTAGAATCTTCAGTAAGATAGATTTGGTGTGTTTACTAGCTCCTTCAGAAAACTTAATAAAAATGAGCTTCAACATAACATTACTTAAAGAACAAGATCTTAGTTTTAAACAACAGTTGTTTATGTGATCACTCCTATATAAATGCCATCAGGAAATTTGGCCTTTTGTTATTTTTGATAATTTGAAAAGACAATCATCATATTAAACAATCGTTGAGTTTCTTTTTTTGCAGCTTCCTAATTTAAATTTCATAATAAATTAAGAAAATATGAATTGTGTAATTTGAGTCTATCATCTTAAAGAACTCAACTAGTATCATAATAAGAATTATAAATAATATGATCAGAGGGATAATAACGGGTCTGACTCTATTTCCGGTGTTTATCTGCTAATTTTATCAAGCCCCACCACTCCATCTTCGCCTCTGCCTTACCTAAGTAAGCAGATAAGAAAGTCAGGGCCTCCATTTTTTGGACCTCATGCTAATTTCAAACCATGAAAGCCCCAACACACACACAGACAAGAATCCTGTCCCCAGGTCCACTCCCTAAACACAATAAAAACGAAGCTAGTTTCCTTTCTCTGCTGTCTCAAGCCATTTTCAGACCTGTTTGGGAGTCTTCCCTGGTCTCCCCAGAAACTTTATAAGGCAAGTAATAAAGCTTTTTCTTTTCTTTCTTTCTTTTTTTTTTTTTTTTTTGAGACAGAGTCTTGCTCTGTTGCTCAGGCTGGAGTGCAGTGGCACTATCATGGCTCATTGCAACCTCCACCTCCCAGGTTCAAGCAATTCTCCCACTTCAGCCTCCTGAGTAGCTGGGGTTACAGGCACACACCACCCTGCCTGGCTAATTTTTTGTATTTTTAGTAGAAATGGGGTCTCACCATGTTGGCCAGGCTGGTCTTGAACTCCTGACCTAAGATGATCCGCCCACCTCGGCCTCCCAAAGTGCTGGGATTACAGGTGTGAGCCACTGCGCCTGGCATAAAGCTTTTTCATACCTTCTTGTTGAATTTGTATATAGCATCTTGAATCTGAATCAAATTACGTGTGGGTTGGGTGCAGGAACAGATTCATCGTTTTTTCATAGTGTGACCACAACAAAAGCAAAATACATAATAATGAAGTACAACAAGCGGTCTAAATGAATTTCATATCTGGGCTTATACATTTGTAACAACTATAGAGCAAATAAAACTGAGTAACATTATGAAAATAATAATCCTAGTATGTCAGAGCACAAAGGCATTTATGTAAATATAATAAATGAAAATTATTCTAGTATGGTAAAGATTCACCATGCTGTAAATTTGGAAAACTCTAAGCCTACTGCTGAGCAGCTCTATGACTTTGGGTTAGATACTACATTTGCTGGCAAATGTTTTGTTTTCTGTTAAACAAAGGATTGGATTAACACCAAGTTTCTTTCCAGTTTTGTGATTAAATATATATTTTTTTATTTTCAAGGAGAATACATTAAAACAAAGCAAAACAAAACCTCCCATATTGACAATGAAAATATTTCCACCTATGGATATTTAAAAAACAACGTACTTCTAAGAATGAGGGTGTCATTTCCTTTCTAAAGGAAAAAAAAAGAGTATTACAGAAGATGCTGTATCTGGCATATAAAATAGGCAGTTTCATACGTGAATGAACCATACTGAATTGAATATAGATAAATCAAAGAGGGGTAAAGGAAGTATGTGAAATAAATGAGTTCCTAGGAAGCATTCAGGCTTAAAGTTTCAAGAGAAATTTAATTTATAACTGCTTCAGTTACTCCTATGAGCCAAATTTCATGAAAAACTAAAGCAAAGTAATATTTCAATCAGAAGACCAAACATTGAAAGAAATATAATACAATGCTTCAAATACTATAACCAGTTTAACCAGTCACCTCTCTTCTCTTTACAGAAAGCCTTAGATAAGCTAAAATAAACAATTAGATGTTTAATAAGAAAATGGAAGAAAATATTCAGATACTGACTTCTCCTCCTGCAGTTCTGCAAAGTGCCTCCAATACGCAGAAAAATATCAGCAGGATTGTGAAAATAAAGGTAGTCATCTTGAAGTATTAACTATATTTGTGAGAAATTATACATGGTTTTGGCTTATTTAAATTTAACGATGGTTACATTTAATTCCCTAATGTATTTTAGAAAATGTGAAAATTAACAAATAAAACTGCCTCTTGTTATATAGTACTCTCAAATATCTGAAAACATTTTTATAGATATCTTTACAATTACAGTCATGTACCGCATGATATTTCATACATTACAATCATGTACCTATGATATTTCACAGTCAACAACAGACTGCATATACAATGGTTGTCTCATAAGACTATTTGCCATATTTGCCATATTTTTACTGTACATTTTCTATGTTTATATGTGTATACATACATAAATACTTACCATTGTGTTACAATTACCTCCAATAGTCAGTATAGTAAAATGCCGTATAGGTTTGCAGCCTAAGAGTGAAAGGCTATACCATGTAGCCTAGGTTTACAGCAGGCTATATGATCTAGGTTTGTGCAAGTGCACTCCATAATGTTTGCCCAATGAGAAAGTTCCCCAATTACGCATTTCTCAGAACAACCTTAAGTGATGCATGACTGTAACAGATTCGGGTTTGTTTTTTTTTAAGGGTAAATCACTGAGAAATAATTTCTATGTAATATAAATAGAAAATTGACAAATTTATTCAATTAATAAGATATATTAATTAGTTGAAACAGGTCAAATATTGTTTTATGTGCTGAATATTAACAAATATTATATGTTACTTACTGAGGAAATAGCAAGTATATACCCCTCGGTCAGGAACAAGCTTTAAAAGTTCATAGACAATAAAATTATGAGCTTACAGAGGAGTGAAAAGGGTGAGGGTTATCGAAAATTAGATAACTACAGGAGTTAGGAGAATAAAAGAGCAGCCTTTAGTCCTGGTGGAAATTTTGGATTTTACTGTAGGTGATCCAAAGCTACTGGGGGCAGGAGGGTAATAACAATTGGTTAAATGGCCATCCATTCCAACCTACATGTATTATGCTTTAGTATAATTCAAGGCCTGAAAACCTGTCACTTGTATTTATTTTATTATTTTTCTTCCCTGCAGGTATTTTTCTAGATGCAAGTAAGTTTTGCTAGTTAGATGCACTTACTTGAGATTTGAAATTTGTAAATAAGGAGGGTATTCTTGCTGCTATAGCTGTTGTAAGTCTGATCTTGGAGTAGGTTTGCCAAATTTAGCAAATAAACATATAAGAAAATCAGTTATACTTTAAACAACACATTTTTAGTATAAGTACGTCCAATGCAATATTTAGTAAATACTTATAATAAAAAATGTATTCATTGTTTATGTCACATTCCAATATAAGTAGGGGTTCTTTTACGTGTTTACCATCTACTTGTAGACATTGAGATTGTCTATGTCAAGTCATAAGCTACATGTGTGATGAGAAATAGTTGTCAAGTATAACAGGGGCCTTCTCTTCCCTGATTTGCAACTCAAATAGAGTATTCTTGAAGTAATTCCTGTGGCAATCTTGTGACTGTGGCCAGTATAGCCACAACTTGTAGGGAACTCTGCGTTTGCCCCAATGTTGTGTCCTGTAGGAGCTCCCTTGCCCTGCCAGTTCAGCATCCTTCATTCGGGAGTCAATCTCAGAGGCCAAATTAAAACTGTCTGTTCTAGGTCTTCTGATGACAATTCAAATTCAGTTTTATTGAGGCAAAAATTATATAAAATACACTGCAACGATTTAAGGTATCAAATTTGATGAGTCTTGATAGATGTATACACTTGTAAAATCAGTACCAACAGATATAAAATATTTTTATCACCCCCAAAATTGTACTGTGTCCTCCCTCCTCCCTATACCATCAACCTGCAGTCAATAATTTCTCCAGTTTCTGTTATTATAGTTTTCATTTTCTAGAACTTCATGAAAATTGAATTACACAGTATGTCCCTTTGTATATTTTTTTAAACCCAGTATAATGTTGAGATTTATCTATAGTGTCATATGTATTAGTAATTTGTTACTATTTACTGCAGAATAATATTCCATTGTATAGGTATGTTATACTTTGTATATTCATTTAGCCATACTGGTAAGTATGAAGGATATTTCCTTGTGATTTTAGTTTGCACTTCCTCAATGGCTAATAATGTTGAACATGTTTTCAAGTTCTTATCTGCCATATTTATACCCTTCTCAGTGGAATGCCTCCTTATATATTTTGCTTTTTATTAAATAGTTGGTTTTAAATCTTGAGTTTTTAGAGGTCTTTATATATTTTGGATATAAATCATGTGTGAGATAGGTGATTGATTTGTCTTTTAATCCTCTTATCGAGGTATTTGAGAAAAAATTTTACTTTTGATTAATTTTAAAATAATTTTTCATTCATAAATTGTGCCTTTGGTGGCAAATCAAAGAACTCTTTGCTTAGCCCTAGATCTTGCAAAATTTTCTCTATGTTTATTTTCTTAAAGTCTTATAGTTTTGTATTTTAGATATAAGTCCATGCTCCATTTTGAGTTAATGATATGAATGAGGTATGAGACCTAGTTTGAGGTTCATTATTTGCCTTTAGATGTTCGGATGTTCCAAATGTTTCCGCACCCTTTGTTGAAAAGCTATCTTTTCTTCATTAAATTGCTTTTGCAATTGTGTCAAAAGTTAGTTGGATATATTTATGTTGTTCTATTTTTATGTTTTTCATTCTGTTCCATCGATCTGCAGATCTATTTTTGTGCCAATCCCACATAGTCCTGATTGCTATACATTAAGTATCTAAATGGGTTGACAACTTCCTCCCTCTTTATTTCTATCAATATTATTTTGTAACTATTATATTTTCTTTGCTTCTATAAATAAACTTGGGAATCATTTTATCTATATAATATAAAATCTTGGTATTTTAGTATGAATTTGTCAACATACCTATCAACTGAAAGAGAAGTCACATCTTTGCTATGTTGATTCTTCAAATCTATGACATTGTGTCTATAATTATTTAGATCTTTGATTTCTTCCATCAAAATTTCATTATTTTTAGCATAGTAATCCTGTATATGTTTTGCTAGAATTACACCTAAGAAAATAATTTTCTTAGAATGATTTCAAATAGTTTATTTCCAATTTTGATATTCATGTGTCCATTTCTAGTACAGAGAAATGCAGTTGATTTTTTAAATGTTTATTTGGTCTCCTGTGACCTTACTGAATTCACTTATTAGTTCTAGGATATTTTTCTTTTCAATTTTGTAGATTCTTTAAGATTTTCCATATAAATACATATCATCTGCAAATAAGGATGGCTTATTGCACTAGCTAGAATTTTTGGTACTATGTTGCATGAAAGTATTAAAAGGAAACATTCTTATTTTATGTTCAATCTTAAGATGAATGCTTTCAATTTTTCATCATTAAGTCTAATGCTGGCTGTGGAATTTTTGTAGATGTCTGTGGCCAAGGGTCCCGATTAAGCCTTTTTTCTGACTTTTTCTCATAATTGGTTGTAAAATTTTGTTAAATTCTTTTTCATCAATTGATATATAATTTTTCTTCTTTAGCCTATGTATATTAGATTACATGGATTAATTTGCACGTATTGAACTAGCCTTACATTCATGACATACTGTTAAGAAGTTTTATTACTTTTTATTTTTTGTACTGTCTTGATCAGGTTTTGATATCAGAGAAATACTAGCTTATTCATTAAATGAAATTGTGCTCTCTTGATCTATTTTCTGGAAGATATTATGGACAATTGATATCAATTCTTTTTTAATCATGGGGTAGACTTCTCCAATGGACCTGGAGATTTCTTGTGGGGGATATTTTACTGATCAATTTCTTTTAGAGTTATTGGGCTATGAAAGTATTGCTTTTATGTAAGTTGTGGTGGTTTGTTTCTTGAGCAATGGGTTCATTTCATCTAGATTGTCCTATTGACGTGTATAGTTGTTTGCATTATTTCCTTGTTATCCTTTTGATGTCTACAGAATCTGTAGTGATATACTCTTTTTCATTCCTGATACTGGTAATTTGTGTCCTTTCCTTTCTTCATCCATGTCACTGGATAATTGTCACTTTTATTTTTTCCTTTTTTAAATTGATTTCTTTGGGTTTATCTTGCTCTGGGTTCACCCACCTCCTTGAGTCTGTAAGTTTGTCTTCTGCAAAATTTAGAAAGCTTTCAGCTATTATTTATTTGAGTTTTTTTTTTAAGTCTGCTCTTCTTCTTCTGGGACAACAACATTACAAATGAATTACAAATGTAGCGGCTCAACTAATGTTGTCAAAACATAGGTGTTTATTTAGTGTTCTCATCTTTATAACTTTTTCTCTAATGCTCAAATAAGCCTAATGACTTTAGAACTGCTTGTAGAAAGATGCCAAAGGAAAAAGATACCAAGCAATTGAAAAGAACTGGGTTAAAGTCAAATTGCTGCAAAAAGCAGGGATATATAGCCATTCTCTTTCTCAAGAATTGACATTTTAATATTTTCTTAAGATTTCTGAGAAGTAACTTAGAAAGTTTTTCTCTTCCACAGTGACTTTTGCTGAAGCCATCTTTGGCCAAAGTAGAAAACATTTTATGTTGTCTGCATTTTCTAATACTAATTAAAATAATTTCAAACGACAATGCTAGATATCATTATCATTCATCTGGAAAGTAAAAGTTATTCCAATAGGAGACGGTAAAATGCTTTTATATTTTAAGACAGAGTCTTAAAATAATTTGAAATAAGTACACCTTAACTGTTAATTCAGTACATTACAATTTTTGTAAGCTGTTCAACATTAAAGGAAAAGACAGATGGTTATGTAAATTGCACAAAAGGAAATGCATCTGAACAAAAGTAAGCTCATTAAAAGAGCTGTTTTCACCTTAGAGGAGAAATCTGTTCTTTAAAGCAAAAGGTTTATTTTTTTTTACATTCTTTAATTTTTTTTAAGATACATCTTTTGTGGACATCAAATTCAGTTTTAATACCATCACACAGGGAAGTAATTATTCAGGAAGGCCACATTCTGAGACTTTATTGAATTCAGAGGTTTGATTCTTTGCACATAAACATAAAACTTCATTATCTGCACAATATATGGCAGAATGTATTTGTTAGAGAATGAGATCATTGTTTGGAAACATTCATTGTGACTGCAGCTGAAAGTAATGAATGTGAAAGCAAACCACCACCAAAGTAATTATGATCTGTGTCTCTATATCTTTGTCTCAGAGCTTATTGACTGATGTGTCTCCTATCCCACCTTCTTCCATTTTTCTAATGGTTTTATCATCTTATTATAGAAAAAAAGAACAAAACTATTGAGTCTGGCAATGACCCAGGACCATCACTAGAAAATGATAACATTAATAGTTTAGATTGGCTGAAAAGTAAACAAAAATATAATTATACTGTTAACTTTATCAAATATAGAGTATAAGTTTTCCTACCAAAATTGTTAATATGGATGTAGATTCAGATATAGCTATAAATGGATAAACAGATGGACAGCAACATAGATGGGTATATATGCACATATAAGTTAAATATATTTTCAAGTATTCCCATTCACAGATATTTTAAACAGCAATGTAACTGTAATGATACAATTTTATAGGTACATAGATTGTATCTATAGTTTTTTGCATATACTACAGTTATTTTTATATATTTTCATAAATATATTTGTACTCCTATGTAGATATATCTCTAAAAAGATAGATAATTTAATATTAACCTGAGAATATTTCCAAGCATTTTTCTCAGTTGGTCCACTGAATAAAACTCAGGTTCGGCAGACTCAAGTCTCTTATTTTTCAACCCTCTGAGAAGTATCTTGCCTTCTTTTGGGTAGCTGTCATGCAAAGTCTTTTGTGACTAGGGGAGCAGGATAAGAAATTTGAGAGATGGAGTGAAGAAATAAATGAGAAGGAATAAATGCAAAGTGAGTGATACGATTTGGCTCTGCGTCCCTAACCAAGTCTCATTTCCAATTGTAATCCCCACATGACAGAGGAGAGGCCTGGTGGGAGATGATTGGCTTATGGGGGCAGATTTCTCCCTTGCTGTTATCATGATAATGAGTGAGTTCTTAGAAGAGCTGATGAGTTTAAAGTGTGGCACTTCCCCTGCTTGCGCTCTCTCTCTCTCCTGCCACCATGTAAGTGGTGCCTTGCTTCCCCTTTACCTTCTGCCATGATTGTAAGTTTCCTGTGACCCCCTAGCCATATTGAACTCTTAGTCAATTAAACCTTTTTTTTAAATAAATTACCCATTCTCTAGTAGTCCTTTATAGCTGTGTGAAAACAGACTAATACAATGAGGATGAAAATACAATATATACGTATACCTGATAAAAGAGAAATAGATTGACTTAAAAATATTACTACAGAAGTTCTACTTTCACAGTTTTTGAGAAATAGATATAAAAGTAATTTAAATTATTTTGAGTTACTAACTAACATGAGATAGGTTCTGGTCACCGGACCTTTTTCTTGACACACTCAAACTGTATCATGACACATCCATCTATCAATACTTTAGATTAACTTTATTGTTTTCCTTTTGAATTGAGAGTGTATTTTCACCATGACTGCTGATTTATCACCGTGTTTTGCAAAAATAAATAAATAAATAAATTGCTGAAGAGACAGTATGGAGATCACATTAATATTTGAATTTTTTTTTTCTTAGGGAGGAGACTACAGATGTTAGGGTTCTATATTTCAAGTAGAGACCAGTAATTACATAGCACTTTTTGAGTCCCCTGACTTGAATTAGCCTATGAAACAAGCTGCTAAAATTATCAGCCAGAAATTTGTTTTCAACCCTGGGTCAAACACTATTTATTAAGAAGTTCTACCTGGTGGGTACTACAGGAGATAGTGATTCAAATATGTTGCAATTAATTCAAAGTACTTGCCAAATTTTACAAGTTGAAACCAATGCCCCCGGGATCTTAGCCCTTTTTACTGACTTAGTTAGACATATTTTTGAATTACTGAAACAAATTTTCATTAGGACCTAGAGAAATTTCAGAGTCCTATCTTGGGTGTAAGGGGAAAAAAAAAACACAACACATTGTGTTGCAGATAAATATTCCATGTAGAAGTTTGATGACTGGGCACACTTACATGTCAGAAGATGTTGCTATGTATAAAAATGTTTTTAAGTCTCAAACTGAAAGAATGTCAAAGCCAATATAACTGATTTTCTTCTATCTACGACTGACTCATGACCTAAGAATGGATATATACAAGCTTGTACAGTGAGTCAGATTCTATATGACAAATTCTACTCTTGTATTATGGCTGAGAAAAAAAAAATCCACCGTGACATACATTATGTGAAGGAAAATAATAAAACAAGTCCTAGAGCTCAAAAACATCTCAACTTTGTCTGCATGGAAGCAATATACAATTAAGAATTGGTGTACACTACTGGCTTTCTTGCTGCCTTGATATCTCACTGTTAGGAAGCCTAATTAGGGTAAGTATAACACAGAGGTGGATCTATTGATCTGCAGAACTTCCTAATGAGATTCTTATCTGATAGAGGAAATTGACTTGGACAAAGAGGATTGATGCAGACATGGCTCTTCTCCTTGAATCAGTCTACTTGTAAAAATAAGGTTAGACCCAGAGCAGGTTTTAGGGTTAAGACTGTGTAATACTGACCATAAGACCAACTGATATAGTCAATGATTAAAAAGTCATTGTTTTTTGCAGACTTTACTATAAACATGGTATGATCCAAATCTGTGGGAGTTTGTAATTGTCACAAGTTTCAATTTTAAACAAACAGGGTTATATAATTACTTGCTCATATTTATTTTTATTTGCCCAATGCATATTAAATATACTTTTAAATGATTTTTTATTTAGACATTCACTACAGTGCTCCATATTTTATTTAAAAAATAACATATAGTAGATTTCACATATTTTTTCCAAGGAATATATCCAGAGGCAAGTGAGAAAAATTACAGCCATTCTTAATAAGAGAAGAAAAAAGAAAAAAAGAAATGCATTTGGATTATAAGTACAGAAATTCTCTATTAACATGGCAAATATAAATAGTAGGCATCTTTTTGTGGAAGTCTGGAAAAAACTTATCTTGGACAACTACAACAGAGTAACACATTTTAACACATGATTCTTTCCAGCTATTTCCTCTCATGGACACTTGAAATATATTTAGATTTGCACAATTTATTTTTCCCTCTAATTCCCAGTTCCCCATACACCATCTGCCATTAATTGCTCAGAGGAGGACCAGGTTTTGCAGGATATTTAAGCTTGCAGAGGGGCATGCTCTGGCAGAAAGAGAGAAAAGGTATTCCTGAGAGAAACAGGCTATGCTCAGAAAGAATTTTATTCAGGAAATTTAAATAAAAAGAGTTGAGGTTTATGACAGATAGGGAAAAAATTGGAATAAATATATTGCAGGTGATTTTATGTTTCTTTCCTGGTGTTCAAGAAATGTTAGAGAAGAGTGTGAACATTCTGAACTTGCATATTAGCCCTTAAAACATGTTCTTTGATTGTGATATAACTTATGTAGACCCATAATTGTAGGAGCTACAAACTTTTTCTACTTTATTAATATAGAGGAATATATATATCTTTGCTGAGAGAAAATCAAGCTGTTGTGTGTTTTGGAAGTAGATGACATCCTTTGTTTCTTGGGCAGTGTTTATATCATTAGTCATATCATTCTGCCTAAATGTAAATCATCAGCATAATACGATTCCAGAAAAGTGATAACTCAGGCAAGTTATCAACAATTTCCTAAATCAGAACAAAAAAACATTATTTTCCTACTGAATAACATTTATCACTGAGGTAGATTCCTGAGATTCATAAGAAATCACTGCTTTTAAAAATAATCCAGTTAAGTACTTGTTCTTACAAACTCTTGACTGTAAGTCACCCTATCACCAGACAGAAAAACAGACAGATGTAAACAAACATACTGACCAAAGGTAAAGTAGAAATATAGAGTAGCTACAAACCATACAATCATAAACAGGAATATCTTTCCAATTTCACTTAGCAAACCAAAGAAATTCTCGAACTCAGCTTTTTTCTGTATAATCAGCTGATAGAGTAGGTTTTATGGAAAAGTCCGCTTCTTTTTTGGCTGTGACAAGCACTACTAACCACTATACCTTTTGTACTTATTAACATAATCTTGGTTTTGTTCACGGCAGCAATCCTCGTGGTTAACAGCCCTTTAACTTGCAACTTGTTTCGCCAAATGACTCATAATTGGGCAATGAGTTCTAAGCAAGAGGTCCCTGTGAAAACTACTGTTTTTGACTGAAAGATATGAGCTCAGCTGGCAGTAAGATTTTGCCCTTTTGTTTTCTCCTTTCTTCTTATCCATGATTCATATGTGATACTCTCTAGTATAAAACCATCTTATGAGTCTGAGGAAGAAAGCCACACATTAACAACGGTAGAGGCAAAAGGAAGATGGAATCTGGATTCTCAATGGCAGCCTACGCTTAGTTGTCTTGTTACTTAGAAAAGAAAAAAAGTTTCCTGATGTAGGCCCTATACTCAGGTTTCTGCTATAGCGTTCTATAACACGTGATAATTTGTAACAAGACATTAATAAAACAAGTGTTGTATTAAGTTATACATGAAAGAGCTTGCAAGTCTTATAAGCACCAAAAGATTACATAATACAGTTAAAAGTTTACTATAACTTCTATATGTTTTATATTAAGTGAAAGTATCATGGCCGTTATTAAAATAGACATTTTGACAAAATTTACATTATGTTTATGAGATGTATAAATATTTTAAGCAATTTATTATTGACTAAAAAACTACAAATAAGCAATTATCTCAAAAGACCAAGTGTGCATATGTACTTTTACTGACTTATTATGATTACAAAATTATATGAGCTGAATGTTAAAAGGAATTTGAAGTCACTCTGTGTGTATATGTGGCGGGGTGGGGGGAAGACCTAGAATGCAAAACAAAGAAATAATCTATTTTAAAAATAATCTATTTTATTACTTTAAAATTTATTTATTTTAAATTGTTTTAAAACAAGAGCAATTACCAATTGAGCAATTTATTTATTAGCAATTGTTATTAGAAAATAAATTACAATTTTAAATTTAGATGAAAATATAATGATTAACGAAAGAAGATATATTTAACAATATAAATAGAATATATTATATGACTGGTGTGTCTAGACTTTTAAAATCACCAGTGGTCAATTGTATTTTCTGGATTTGCTATGAGTTGAGGATAAATAATCCCATGGCTTATAAAATTGACAAAAAAAAGAAAAGAAGTAAAATTAAGAATTTTCATAGCTATTGTAGAAAAAAATTCTTCACATATATGTAGTGTACCATTGTATAATACAGAAAAATAGACAATAGTAACATAACATATAATTCATCAAATGTACAATGTTACATCTTATTTTCCATAATTTTTAAAAGCACCTAATTTCAATTAAAAAAAAATTTTTTTGGAATGAAAATATTTTGCACGTATCTAGAAAATACAAAGTCCTGTAAAAGTGTTGTTTCTGGACTTTAGGGTAGACAGGTTCAAATAAGTTCATATATCCTTCTTTTCTTTCTTTCCTCCTTATGTCTCTCTTTGACTCCTTTGTCTAAGTCTTCTTTTCTCCCTATCTTTCCTCTTTCTTTTTTTTTTAGTTTTATTATTATTATACTTTAAGTTTTAGGGTACATGTGCACAATGTGCAGGTTAGTTACATATGTATACATGTGCCACGCTGGTGTGCTGCACCCATTAACTCGTCATTTAGCATTAGGTATATCTCCTCTTTCTTCTTATGTTCCTCCTCCTTCTCCTCTTCCTCCTTTTTGTCCTCTTCCTGTCTATCTTTCTGTTTAAGCCCTCACCTCCACTAGATACTCTTCAATTTTGAGGATTAGATTTTCATATTTCATTTGCTTCTCCCTTGGTAACTCAATAGTAATTACTGCTTTCTAAAATATAGTTTCCCAAAAGGGGGAAAATACCCTTTCTTCCTCAACTCTACCTGTATTGTCTTTTGCTCCATTTAATCATGTCCTGTAAATATGCTTAAAGCTAAAGAAAATATTTTAACAGAAAAAAATTCTGTATCTTACAGGCGATGATGGGCTTTTCTACTTCCACTATCAAACAGTACTGAAAATGCTACTTAATATCCCCTGTTTCTTGTACCTCAACATTCTCCCAAACAAAATTTCTTACTACATGTTAGGAAAAGAGTGGCAAAGCACTTTCGTTTGAGTTGAGGTTTTAATATTTATGAACAGATTGAGATTTCCTCAAAATGTAGTAAGAACATTTATTAACTGGCCCAGAAGATAGTAAGTCACAAAGTAACCATAAAAGTGAGGTACATAAATCAAGTAGAGATTAAAGCTCATTGACAAATTCTTAACATTTTTCTGACATTGTGGACTAGGACCTATGGGATTCATCCATTACTCAAGAGAAATATATCATCATATTAACTCATTTAAATTAATAGGGACTATTTCAGTTTACAACCCAGGGAATGGTTGACCTTCTTTGCAAGATCCACCCCATGATTTCATCGTGGCTGGTTAAGATTAGTATTAAAATTTAACCTTTCAGATCTACAATTAAATGTAAGTTACAGCAGTTAAGTTTGGTAGCATATAAAGTTTCACTATGAAAAATGTGTTTCCACATTTTATTGGAAAATCTATGTCATTTAATTGTTTGAAGGACACAGCACTGATAATGTCTTTTAAGATTTCATTCTTTTTCCCTTAAGCAAATCTTCAAAAGTCAAATCTTATATATAAAACATGAGAATTTTATACAGCAGTCTATTTCAACAAAATTATATATATTATATAAATATATATTATATATAATGTGTTCTCAGCAAGATTTCTTGAAATTGAAACTCCAATAAAGTTAATGACAGAATTTTAAGACAAATACTGATTATATCTTAGACACTAAAGAGGAATAAAACTTAGGGGAACTTGCCTGTTATATTCACATCAATGTAATCTTTACTATCTTAGATGAAAATGCAGGGAATATCTAGCTTTTGACATTAAATCTCATAGACTAGAAATGATAGATACAAACATAAAATGTAGTGGTTAAAAAATAAGCAATATTGCTTAAACACATTTCAATATGTCTATCTAGTTTATAATAACTTAAATGACAAAAAACACGATTATTTGCAAAGTATTAGAAATGGAGCAGTCTTTCAATAAATGCTTCTAAGTTAATTAAAAATAAATGTTAATAAATACTCAAATATTTAAAAAATATTCTAGCACTTATTTAACAATTTTTACATAAAACATACATTTTCTTTATTCAATGAAAGCCTTAAAATGTTGGTAATATTATAAATATTACCAAAAAGGTATAACCTTTTAAAAAATATATACTTACACATATAGTATCAATTTGAAAATCAGAAGGCAGAATACAACTGTAAAGTAAAATCGTTTTATGCATATTTAACAAAAAGGATGACTTGTTATTACATGGGGGGAAACTTATTTCCATCTATAACAGTTAGAAATCTATGCTGACAGTGACAGAAATAAATGATTAAAACCAGTTTGGACAGTCAAATAAATTTATGGCTTCATATACTGAAGGTTCCCATAGAAGTTTAATATCTGATATCCAATTCTTGAGTCGTTTTCAGGTTTTCACCAGGGAGAGATATCTTTTTCTCTTCCTTTCTCAGATATGCTTCTTTGGTGTTAACCTCCAAGAAGATGTCAACCTTTTTTTGAGCTACTTTTAGGTTCTATTCTAGTTTCAAAAGCCCCAGAAATTCTGACCAATTGACTGTGACCATCTGGAAATACATCATGTTCTTAATGTTCTCAATCTTAAATTATGGTCAAGAGAATGGTATGTACATATTGGATTACAATTATTAAACACTGAGGGCCTTCACCTGAAAATTGGGAGCATTCTCACCCAAACACATGCTGGAAAAGCTAGTCCAAATTGGTGGGGGAGGGACACAGAGACAGCGAGAGTGAGCAGAGAGAGAGAGAGAAAGAAGAGAAGAGAGAGAGAGAAGTGAAGAGGAGAGGAGAGGGGAGGGGAGGGGAGGAGAAGAGAGAAGACGAGAGGAGAGAAGACAAGAGGAGAGAAGACAAGAGAAGAGGAGAGAAAATGCACTGAATGGATACTCTGGAGAGGCAACAGCCAATCGGACAACCTGAAAATCTGCCAATTCAATTTGACAGCTGCCAATCCAAGGGGGTTCAGGAAAAACAAAACATGTTTTAATGAGAAAACAATTTCAGTTACTGAAAAGATATACACAAGATAAATGGCCTGCAAAAACAGAATTTCTGAAAGCTCTGTGATACTATCAGCCTTCCAATTTTTATGTTGTTTGCTTTTTGGCACCAGCAAAGTCAAAATAAAGAGTAATTGAAAACTTGGTTATTTAAAGTCCAAAATAGAGAAATAGGGGTTCTCCCCTACCAAATATTGTGGATTTTATAGTTACAGTCTATTTATACAAAAATATATTCCACAAGTGAATGATTCAATTATTTGCACATACTAAAACTATAAATTTGATATGATTTCACAACTGGAGGGTAAAAATTATGGTCTGTTTACCAGCAACTTATGTAACCATATAACATTGAGAAGCCAGTATAATGCATAATAATGACAATGTCATGATATTTCTCTTAAATGCAGTACTCCTTGACGGTAGAGATATATAAATTACAATTAAAATATCTTTAAAAATGTTAATCATCATTGGAATTCAAGGTTTACTAGTAGTTGCTCAGAAAGAAAATACAAGCAGTGAGTGTAATATTGTTAATGCTTTACACAGCAGGAATGGAAAGCCAAGAGCTCTCAGTTACATTTTGAAGCTGTTTAATACTAAAATAAGAAAATCAAATGCAATGCATGGCTGAATAGTAACTGAGACACTGTGGAATTCCAATTTCACATTTGCAGCCAATTTATCTCTTCATCCTTCTGAAGTAGATAAATTGAATATCACAGTTAATAGTAGGATAGTACTTTTGAGTAAAGCCAAGTATTTGCCTATTCAACAATGATACAGATTCCATTGCGCCTTTCATAGATCCCACTGCATATTCTTTAAGAGCAAAAATTAAAAAGAGGAAACAAATTTGCCAGAAATGTTCCCCTCTTAATTGTCTTATCTGGCAGAGAGTAATTTCTGTCATTTCTCAAATCCAGAAAAGATGTATTTTGAGTCTATTGAAAATTTACATTTAAGTACTTGGTAATTGTATAATGTTTTTCAAGTGACAGAAAAGTGGAATTGACTAATTTTTTCTTCAAAAATTTGAGCACATATGCATCCTCAAAATTAAAATGATAAGGAATTGGAGAAATAAGAGCTAAGTATTCTATTAAGTGACTTTATATATGAAAGTTTTAAAAATTGAGGCTCTCGCTAGCCAGATAATTACTTGACTAATAAATACTAGTGATCTAAAAATACACAAGAATGTAGATATTCATTAGTTAACTCTTTTCCAGTTTTGTGGTTTATGTAGCAATTTAATAGACAGGCAAAATACCTTCAGACCTTCAATAAGATGATACTTCACTGTCTTAAATTTATTCTGGAATAACCAAAGGTAAAAACTTAATAGTGAATCACAGAGCCTACTCTATCACATGACCATGTGGCAAGATCAAACAGATTTTTGCAGACTAACATTTCCAGAATGTTGTATTTTTAAATAAAATATAACTGACTTTTATTATGTTTCTGTTTAATATTAAGATAATGTTAAGAACTGATGATATAAAGAATGAAAAGCCATGATTCCAATTCTCAAAGATTTTAGGATTTAGTAGAAATGACACATGTAAATAGATGAGAAGAATACCAGGTGATAAGGATAAAGACAGGATATAGAAAGGATGTGGTTTTTTTATTAACAAGGATGAGAGGTAAATCGGGGAAGAAGTAATGACTGAGTTGAACTGTGAGTGCTATAGGAGACTTTGTTATGTGGATGAAAGAGATGAGGGTAGATGTGGATGGGATGGTAAAAGAGTCATTCCAGTAAGACAAGCACACAGAGTCTTGGTCATATTAGGTTTTCTTACAATTATAAATATAGATTGCTTTTCTGAAATTCTTGATTACGGATGGGTGCCAAAATTCAGATGTTTTTAAAAAGTAATATATTTCATAAACTGAATATAACATCTCATTCAGATGTAGTCTGAAACTACATCTCATAATCAAACTAATATTTCTACAGTGAAACATGAATATTTACCTCATGTGGATAAATACAGTCAAAATGAGTCACCTAATAGGTCCGTATAAGTTTTGCCATGTGGCAAATTACCAAAAAAAATCTGTGCTTAGGATTTGTTTTTCTAATTTTGAAAATGTGAATAAGTGACTATAGACCTATAATTACTCAATTCATTTTAATGGGTATATAATTTATAAAAATGAAAAGAGAAAATGGTGGCAGATAAATTGGAGAATATAGCAGAAGCTTGAGGTCATAGAGCAGATAAATGTTAGAGCCAAGGTTTAAAATGAATAAGATTAAGACATAAGTCAATCTTTCCTGCTAGATGACACAGGTCTTATGTGTAGGATGATCTGAAAGCTAGAAGGATCTTCAGGGGACTATTGCACATGATTCTAATGAGAGATGATGAGAACTTGAACTGTGATAGAGAAGACAGGTTCAAGAAAATAGGAAGAGTTAGATATCTTAATTTGATATTTAAAGAGAAATTTACATTTGCCCTAAGACTGCAGTTAGCAATTGAATAGAAAAATAATTGTAATATTTTAACTTAAATTCAATGACTATATCATAAAATAAAAAAGCATAGCCCTGTTGTGATTATGTGTATGGACACATACACACACACAATAATTATATAAATTACATAACTTGGTTAAGGTTAAAGATTTAACTCCCTCTCACCACCATGATTTTTTTTTTTTAATGTAGGTATAGGTAACTTTGTGTTTAGAAAACCATACCTAATAATTAATATACAAGTAATTTTTTAAAGATACAAAATATGGTTAAATCCAAGATAACAAATTATCATTATGTTAACACTTTACTTTGAAAGGTATCATTATCTTCAAGATGTATCATTTAACTGATCTACTTTATCTAGTTACCCACACCTATGACTTCCATAAGTGAAATGTCTTTATCAGTGAAAACAAAACTACCCTGGATAAACGGAGTAGGATTGAAGACCTAAACAAAAAGCCATTCTTGAGCTGCCTAGGTTGTGTCCTGCCCACAGTGGCCCCCAAGATCACCTGAGTGGGAGGTGAAATCCAGCCTGCTCTTCCCTTCACCAAGTTGCTCACCTTGACACGGGCTGCATCAGCCTGGAGGACGGGCTGCATCAGCCTGGAAGACAGGCTGCCTCTCCCAAGTGGTTCTGCCATAATGGTTGAAATTTTGTAATCATTACTGGGTGAAGCAGAATGCAATTTTTCACCTTTGTAGTGGGCGTATAATTTATAACAATAAAAAGAGAAAATGATGGCAGATAAAATGGAGAGTATAGCAGAAGCTAGAGGTCATACAGCTCATAATTGTTAAAGCCAAGACCCTCAGTGGAGGGTCTGTCAAAGGCACCTCAGTACTAATAGCCACTGGCGGCCTTGTGCTAAACTCCCCTTTACTTGTTCACTACCTTCATAGGCTTAAGGACATCAAATACTGCTCCTTTTTCATTTGTCTTCCACAAAACCAGTTTCATGTAGTGAAAAGAACATGGGTATCACCAGCACTGGTGCTTGAGGTTCAAGAACATGAATGTCTAGGTTTGAGCTCTGACCTTGCCACTTTAGAGCCTAAATGTTGCCTTAGGCAATACACAGTATACTGAAGAAAAAACAAGTTCTACTTAAACAAGTCAGCAAACTATTGTGAGCCAGAGTTGTCAAATCCTTATAAAGATGGAAACACATTTAAACATTTACAAATTGGCTTTCTCATTAAAAATACTTCAGTTCTGAAAATCACTAAATCTATAAATTTGCATACTCAGAGTGAGAAATTACCACGTACACGTTCATTAAATGGGTCGCTCCTATATAATTTTCCTATTATACAGCCTAATTTCTGGCAGAACATTGAAGTACATTATTTGTACATATATTCAGATAATTTTAGAGACCACTAGGAGATAAACTGTTAAAGTGAAATCAATTTTTACACTACTTAAGTATGTAAAAAGAAAATATGAATTCATCTTTTACAAAGTTAGCATCTTATATATTTCATACTATAATGAAAACAAGTGTAATATTAGTCAAAACAAATAAACTTTAAAAAATGAATTTGTAAAAGTCCGTTCATTTGTATTAGGGATAACATGTGTATTCACGTATATGAATGGAGAACCCTGGGGCAAATCAAGAATAAAATATACAAAGGAGACTACTGGTACTCTATAGATAATCAGAAACAACAAATATAAATAGGCCCACACTACAAAAATAGACTTAATTACTTGTAAAATTTGGATTACCGAAGCTTACTATGCTTAGTACTTGGTTAACAGTAAAGCAACTAGCTTTAAAGTTATCAGTTAGTGAAGGGTGCAGCAGCTACAAAGAGGATCAATAATACTATGCTTCATGCCATGTTAACAACCAGGCAGCATTCAGGGATTCCCTCATATAGTGCTATAGACCACTCTGAGGAATATGCATAGTGGATAATTGGGTGGAGTCATAAAAGGGCAAATAGAATTTTCATCCCATATAAATATATAAATCAAGTATGCACATTTAAGAACTGCTAGGATATCACTACTGTCTTTCTCCCTCTAATCAATTCTCTTTACATCAATGTAAATAAATTAGTGTATCAGTGATAGTTGCTTTACCTCCTCTACCGATTAGTTTCATTCAAGGTGTGGTTCTCAGATTGCAAGATGAAGTAATTCACGCACTTGATATACTTAAGTTTAATTGAACTTGTTGTGACATTAACAGCCTCCTGCTATAAACCAACTATTTTTAGTTCTTGCAACCATCACAAGGGGACAAGACTGCTCCTGGCAGTACAGAGAGAAGAGATGGAATGTCAACCTATAGATGTAGTTAGGTATAATAGTATAGATACCACATTATTGCAATAAGGATTTTAGGAGGCAAACAATGAAATGGTCCAACATGATAAATGATAAAATTATAAGTAAGTGAGACATTACAGAATATATGTCTAAATGTTAGCAGCAGTTACTTCGGTGCAGTTACTTCAGTGGATTGTAATTACAGGTTTTTCTCTCTGTTTACTTTTTTGTTGTTGTTTCAGATATAATTTTATTATTTATATGTTCTCTGTTTAATCTCATCTTAGTTATTATGAAGTGTTATTTTGATAAAAATTTAGAAAACTGAAGAGAAGAATGGGTGAAATTTAATGAACACTAAAGTTCCAGGTTCTTGCACACATTTCTAAGACAGTATTCACAGATTTGGCTGTGAGCTTTCTGGCAACCAATACAAAAAAAAAAAAGCAATAATAATCAATTATATATAATTAATAAAAATATCATAGATCAGAAAAAGGAAGTACTTCAGGCTACAGGCCTCATTTAGGGGCAAAGATAAGTATTTCTTGACAAGGTCTTTAAAAGTTGTGTTTGTAATAAATATTTTTAACAACCACCCTTTGATAGAAACAGAAACATAATTATTGGGGCTTTTTCCTTAAAGAGTTTGTCTACATGAAACTATCCCAAGGATGCCAGAAGTACTCATCAAGTCCCTGATGAGTAAGCTGACAATTCAGTGTACATGGTATGTCTATACAAAATAAAGAAGCAATGATCCTTACATAATGTTTTGTAAAACCAGCTTTTGATATATATTTTGCTGTAAAGATCAGCTATTATCGATTTCTGATAAGGTACTTCAATAGACATATTTTTCACTAAGCCTCCATTTACATGATTCAGCAGTCAACAAAGCCAGAGCTGCAGCTGAATCATCCTAGAGGAGTTGAAAGATGACCTGCAAATGGATGGCAACAACACGTGATCACAGGAAACCCACGAAGAGAACAATGATTTCCCAGAAATAAAGGGGTCTATTTCATACATACAAAGGACCTACACTCCAATCCATTGCACAAATAATTTATATCTGCAAAATGTATGCATGGATAATGATCCTTCATGTGAAGCTTGAGGCTAAAATATACCAATGAAGCATTCAAGGAATATTTAGCTTTAGGAGGTTTCTATCTTGTTAAAACTTTTGGAAAAATTAAGAAAACATACGATTTTAGGAAAACTAATGAGATCATTGCCACACAGATATATTAAATAGGCTAGGGAAACAATGGAGGATATTACATGTACTGATGGTTGTGGTCTTTGGTATAGGTAAAGCAACTGTGGCCAGTTTTCCCTAAGGCGGCCTTCTTCTAGGTTGAATGGTATGAAGTTGCTGATTTTTGACCAATTGGCACCTCCATGTGGCAGTTTTATGTGTTTTAACCTAATAGTTCATGAGGACAAATTTATTTTATTCACTCATGGGAGAATCTGTCTTTATGCTTTCTATCAGGAGTTAGAATCCAGGCAATAAATATACCTACGTGCACATGTAAAATTGACTCTCTTATTAGAGAAGTAGAATAGGTTTTACTTATTCCCACTCTGCATCTTTCTGATTTCAGTAGTTGCAATCTCTAGAGATCACTGTGATTATGGGTAAGATGAGAATGACCTTATTCCAGAGGGGGAGTTTGTAACCTAAGCTAAGTCAATAAGCCCTACACACAATCATCTATTGGTTCAGAAATGGATATGTTACAATGGTGAGCTAAACAGAGAGAGGTTGGTGACTGTTGAAAGTGTTATGCATATAAATTTGAAACTGGAATAGGATAGGCTGAGATTATGAGGGAAGACTGTCTTAAAATGAAGTCATGACCAATGAAGTAAAAGCTGACAGACAGTAATATCGCTAAACTCTTGGGTCAGTCCTTGCCTGAAGGCTGAAAGGAATTCTAGACCTTCAGATTCATAAGCCAATGAATATGCTGTATTCTGTGTGACAATTTTAGTTACGTTTTTATTATTTTCACAATAAAGTATCTTAACACATATGTGAAGGCAGTCATTCTATCTATATCTATCTATCTATCTATATAAAATCATTAAAAACATATTAAGAAGACATTTATGCATCCAACAGACACATGAAAAAATGCTCACCATCACTGGCCATCAGAGAAATGCAAATCAAAACCACAATGAGATACCATCTCACACCAGTTAGAATGGTGATCATTAAAAAGTCAGGAAACAACAGGTGCTGGAGAGGATGTGGAGAAATAGGAACACTTTTACACTGTTGGTGGGACTGTAAACTAGTTCAACCATTGTGGAAGACAGTGTGGCGATTCCTCAGGGATCCAGAACTAGAAATATCATTTGACCCAGCCATCCCATTACTGGGTACATATCCAAAGGATTATAAATCATGTTGCTATAAAGACACATGCACACGTATGTTTATTGCAGCACTATTCACAATAGCAAAGACTAGGAACCAACCCAAATGTCCAACAATGATAGACTGGATTAAGAAAATGTGGCACATACACACCATGGAATACTATGTAGCCATAAAAAATGATGAGTTCATGTCCTTTGTAGGGACATGGATGAAGCTGGAAACCATCATTCTTAGCAAACTATCACAAGGACAGAAAACCAAACATCACATGTTCTCACTCATAGGTGGGAATTGAACAATGAGAACACTTGGACACAGGAAGGGGTACATCACACACTGGGGCCTGCTGTGGGGTGGGGGAAGGGGGGAGGGATAGCATTAGGAGATATACCTAATGTAAATGACGAGTTAATGGGTGCAGCACACCAACATGCCACATGTATACATATGTAACAAACATGCACGTTGTGCACATGTACCCTAGAACTTAAAGGATAATAAAAAATAAATTAATTAACAGAAATACATAAATATTGTGCAAACTATTGGTAAATTTATTATGCTCTATAGCTCCAAAACAATTTAGATTCAAAATCACACAAATATGTGTGTATGTGTGTATATATATATATATATATACATATCTTTTATAATTATTAAGTTGCCACTCTAGAAGTGAAGAAATTCATGTTTCATACACACACACACACGCACACACATTTGTATGTATACAAATCATATTTCTTCTAGAATGGCAACTTAATAATTATAAAAATGTTATATGCAGCTAGTGGTAATGAGTGCTGGGTTTGGATTTCTGATCTGGTATGTGGATACTAATGCTTTGGGATTCTACTAATGTGTTAGATGTAAACAGATGTGAGACAGAAGTAAAGTGGTAGGTGGGGGTGATGGGGAATAATATTACTGACATTCCACATTTTAAACATTTCCAAATCCTCTGTTACCTTGTGAGGGGAAATCTTCATTCTTAATGACCCAAAAGTTATTTCAGCCATTGATTATATTCCAAGACAGAAGTGCCTCCACCACCAGTTTCTCTAGTAGTGGTATGAACCTCAATGTTCAGACAAACTGAATAACAGCTGATTATATCTGACAGGCTTTCAGAGGGTCTGGGGTCAAAAATAAAAGCTTTTAAAGTGACAAATACATGAAATCATTAAAGAAGTGGTACCTAGTAGCATGATTCAATTTGTTCTAAGTAAAAAAAAAAAAAAAAAGAAAGAAAGAAAAAGAAAAAAGAAAAAAACAAACTGAGTAACAGAAGCCAGAAGCTGTCAGAGGCACTTGATGCATTTCTGTGATGGCATTTGTAATCTCAAGGGATTGAGCAGGGAGCTTTATGTGGAAATGTGTGTGGGGTGTGTGTGTCAGAAAGAAAGGGAGAGATGGAGGGAGAAGAGAGAGAAAAAAAACAAGAGCTCAAGATATAGACAGAGAAGTGCTAGAGTGTTTCGCTGTTGATGAAGCAATTTTTAAAATATCACCTAATTTGGGCCTTGCAACAAACCTACGCAGTGTGAAGGGCAGTTACTATTATCCTCATTTTAAAAATGATGAAAGGGAGGCTGATGTCCTCAGTGGCTAAATGACTTTAGTACAGACAAATAGCTAGTGAATGGTGGTCTTGGGATTATATTTCAGATCTTCTGACTGCAAAGCCCTTAAAAGTTTTACAACTCCTTCATATTATAATGCACCACTCATAAAAATAATTAAACCTAAAAAGCTGCTAATATGGTTTCAAATTGAATATTTTGTCACATCCTAGACTAATAAATCCAGTTGTATCTATCTATATATAGTTATATATATCTCTTCAAATTTCCTTTAGGAGGTAAGATTACCATATAAATATATATATATATATATATATACACACACACACATTATATATATTATAAAGATATATATCTATATCTACCTATACATACACTATATAAAGATCTCTCTATGTTATGTACACACACACATACACACACACACAACATATACACACACACAACTAGATTTGTTAGACTAGGACGTGACAAAATAAATATAACCTGGTAAATTTATTGAGAGAGAAAAGAAAAACTGTCTTTTGTAAATGTGTAAATAAATATATATATATATCTTAAAGAGATATATATAAAGAGATAAAGAGATATAATTATATATCTTTATAAAGAGATATATTTCTTAAGATATATCTATATTATATGTAGATATTGTATATTATGTACATATTTTAAAGAGATATATAAAGATATATGTGTAAGTATATATTAAGAGATATATATAAAGATATAATATATATAAAACATATATTACATCTTTGTTTATCCTTTTGCAAACGACGGTTTTTTTTTCCTCTCTCAATAAAATTATCAGGTTATATTTATTAAGGTGAAAAATAAATATATGAAGTAGTTTGCCTAAAACCATCTTATGTGCTTCTGAACTTTCTCATAAAACACTTAAACATTTATTTGGACACCTTTAGGCATCTTTAACGCTACTCCAAATCTTCTTCTACCCTTTCAATTCCCCCATGAAAGAGAATAAAGCCAAATAATTGTTGTCTCTGTTTCGCTACCAGTGAGAAGCGGCCCTGTGATCCAGTTCTGGGTCATAAAATATCAATGTAAAAATTTGTGCTTCTGAGAAAGTTTGGCTTTCTCACAGTAAAGAGGAAAGCTTTTGTACAGATTTTACTTTTTTCTTGCTTTAAATTTGAGCACAATGACTAGAGAGCCAGCGGTAATCTCTCCACCTAAAGGAAAGTTGAAAGCAATCTGGGAGGCAGCCCTGACATGTTTGCACTACTGAAAACATACTAGCAACTGCCATCCTCTGGATTTGTCTTCGTGGGAGGTGGAGGCAGAGGGAAGGGAGGTGTTGTAGGTTTTACTGTTTATATTCATTCACATCTGAAATATCCAAACAATGCTTTTTTTTGGTCCCCAAAACTTTCGAAACTACCTAACACATGTGCTATGTCACTACTTAGGACAGACAATATTAACAGCATCATCAGGCATTTTAAATCTGCACCATTCTTACCTAAGGGCAAATGGGCCCCTCTCAATCAAAGAATGAAAGGGGTCCCTATCATGCTAACGTTCTTCAGCACCTTTGCATTTCTGTTGGATCAAGTATATGGCACCTTATAAGCATCTTGTTGATGCAGACTGACTTTTCAGACTAACACTATATGCTCCTGCTAAGTGACTATTTGCTACCATCGCCACCTCCTTTTCCTTATTTATGCTCTTCCATCTAGCAGCAATACTTTCTCATAATTTTCTCCTCTGCAGCACTGCCTGTTGACGTCTAGGAATACTCTTTACAAGCTTATCTACAGCAATATCTCTTATTTAAAGCCTTGCCTGCATTATCTGTCATTTAAAGCCTTGCCTGGTACTTGTAACCAAAATTATGTTCTTCCTTTTAATCTCCCTGGGGAAATTGTTACTGCTCATGTGGCATTAATATCACACATTTTCTCATATTATTATGTGCAGTAGACACATTCCTTGCCATTTGCAAAATTATCACCCTCACTCCCAGTAGACCATAGAGCTAGTTCCTTGAGGGCAGGAAGAGTATGTGATTCATTTTCCTTAGTCATACAGTATATACCACAAAGGTGATAGGGGTGGGATAGCTATGGGTACCAAGGCTGAAAGAGTTTATTCTCTGCAAAAAGTTATTCCCTTCTTCATGCCCTCCTCTACTGCTACAAATTTCTCGAGAATAAGCAAAGAGGAAGAGCTATCTTTTGGATACAATTTTAGAGAGTTTGAGATTTAAGTACAAAATCTAAAACAGAGATTTCCAAATCAGACATTTTTTAAAACTACCTCTGCATAATATTGGCGGGGGTTGGAAAATTCCAGCACACAGGCCAAATCCAGCCCAGTGGGCTGATTTGATAAAGTTTTATTGGAACCCAGCCACATATTTGTTTCTGTAATATCTAAATCTGCTTTTGCACTATAAAGGAAGAGTTGAGTAGATGCCAGAGAGACCCATACAGCCTGCAAAGCCCAAACTATTTACCCTCTTGCCCTTTATAGAAAAACTTTGCAAACTGTTATTAGGAAGGTTATGAAACAATGTTAGAAAAACAAATTTTTAGCATTTTTCTTGATGGCAGAACTTCTCTAACCCTTTCATTACTATTACAAATTTTCATATCATTTTCCTGAGCTGTCAAAATTATTTCCACCATAGAAAAATTTTTAACGGACCTTATCTTCTCAGGACAAGTGATCTGAGGATCGCATTTGGCAAATGCTGCTTTAACAAAGTGCAAGAAAAAACAATTGTTAAAATGATTTGCAGTTTTCCCTTCAAGTAATTGCCTCATCTGTTAATATTTAACCCTGTGAATGTGCTTATTATTCTAGTAATTTTCTAGGACACAATTAAGCCACATAGAAAACTGCTCTGGCCCATGATAAAAGAAATACTTAAGCTCCCTTCAGATAAAAAGTTACAGCATACCTTGTGCTATAAACAAGTTAGGTGGTAATTATCTGAGTGATGTGGATAATTAACATCAAAACAGCAGCAAATGTACTTGAGGGAGAATCTACGATGCTGGACTTAAATTATTTAATCTAATTTAAATGGAGTCAGGAATACCAGACTTTAGATACATTAATGTGGATAGATCACACAATTATAAATTCCGTTAGATGTAGAACTTTCCGTATTTGCTTATAGTTCTTAAATTACTGCTTTCTTTAACCTCACTGTTTTCCCTTAAAAACTATGGTTGGTCTCATTTATATCCCTTCTAAAATAACTATGTTTCTTTAACTTGAATAAACATAGTGTTGATGTAAAAAGGTACTAAACCAAAATGTATTTTTTTCCAGAAGTTTTAGAAGTGTGAACAAATTATTTAGTGATCAAATTCATTTAACTGAACAGTAGTGAAACTGCCTTTGCAAAAATGGTAACAGGCAGAAAATTATGACAGTGAAAGAGATCTGACCTAACCAACTCCATCTTGCCTTTAACCTCTAAATTGCCCTTAGTCATTCCTGGGCATGGGCCAAGCTAACTTTGGGAGACGTTTAGTTTATAGTTTACATGATAATAGTCCTTCCCAGAAACTAAACTGCCTTTGTAAAACTAATGAAAGTCCACCAGGTTAGGAGGCTGAGAAGGGCCTGAATATTGCTAAGACTCCTGTCTTGGGGTCTGGATTGTGACCTCTTTCTGGTAATATAACCTCAGACCAGATGTCTTCCTATTGTCAATGGAGGGGTAGCATGATGCAGTAGAACCTACTATGGCTGTGAAGTCAGACCCAGGTTTGAGTCTCAGTCCCTCTGCTTAGTATTACACAACTTAGGCTTAAACAATTACCAGTCATTGTTCTAGAGGTTACAAGATCTGCAACTTCTCTAATTATTTTTGTAATTAACATCACTATTTTAGAACCTAAGATTGGCTTTTTAAGGTGGTTCTACAGACTTTTGCATTTCTGAAAACCTGATGACTCCACCTAGGCCAGGGACTATTCTGTGGCTCCAACTCAGAAGCACACTCAGTCCAGAAGGACCATTTTCCACACCTTATCAACCAATCAGCAATTTTCCTAGCCCTCTGCCTGCCAAACTGTCCTTGAAAAGCCCTAGCCTCCACATTTTGTGGGAGGCTGATCTGAGTAGTAATATAACTTTAGTCTCTCGTTTAGCCAGCTCTACATGTATTAAACTCTCTCTATTGTGACTCCCCTATCTTGATAAATCAGCTATATCTGGGCAAGACGAACCCACTGGGTGGTTAGATAGGTCCATAAGGAATTATAACTATATTGATGCATGCATACTCCAAAGAGACTACTTAGAACAATCTCACAAAGTTATATTCAATATATAAAGACCCACAGCCTCAGATTTATACATCATGAAAACTTATTGATTTTATCAGAGGCATTCGAACCAAAGAGACTCCGTTATGAAGAGGGGCTGGGAAAAATAAGGCTAAGACCTATTGGGCTGCATACCCAGGAGATTAGACCTTCTTAGTCACAGGATGAGAAAGGATGTTAGCTCAAACTACAGGTCACAAAAACCCAGCTGATAAAACAGATTACGGTAAAGAAGCTGCCAAACAAAATCTGCCCAAACCAAGATGGTGAAGAAAGTCACCTCTGGTCATCCTCAGTACTCATTATTCACTAATTATAATGCATTAGCATGCTAAAAGACACTCCCACCAGAGCCATGACAGCTTACAAATGCCATGGCAACATTTGGAAGTTGCCCTGTATGGTCTAAAACAGCAGGGAGGAACCCTCAGTTCCAGGAATTGCCTGCCCCTTTCCTGGAACACTCATGAATAATCTACCCCTTGTTTAGTGCATGATCAAGAAATAACTGTCAGTATACTCAGTTAAGCAGCTCATGCCACTGCTCTGCCTATGGAGTAGCAATTCTTTATTCCTTTACTTTCTTAAGAAATCAATTCTTGTACAAGGGTCAAGAACCCTCTCTTGGGGTCTGGATTGGGACCCCTTTCCGGTTACATAACCCCAGACCAGAGGCCTTCCTGTTGTCAACAGTGAGGCCACACGATGCAGTAGAGCCTATTATGGCTGCGGAGTCAGACCCAAGTTTGAGTCTCAGTCTCTGTTTCGTATTACACAACTTAAGCCTTTACATGAGAAAAAATATCTGACAAATAAAGTTGGAGTACTTGAGTACAGATACTAAAGGAACTTTATCTCGTATTTTCTCAGTCAGTGGTATAACTGGGTTTCACCTATTCAACATAAAATGTATTTTTTTTAAATATTCTTTTTGGTCAATGTTTTGTTTCCTTGACCTGTTAAGACAACTGAGAACATCATTAATAATACCTACCAATGTAAAATGTTGTTCTGAATAATTTATCTGTTAAATATATTTAATATAATTATAATAAGAATTTTAAAGATATATAAGATATACAAAATGCTGTAAGAAAAATATTTAAGTAATACAATTGCAGTAAAAAAGTAACATCTTAGGTTAAGTAATTGAAATAAGTATTGAGGATATTTCTGCAAAATTACTAGTTTTTCATAATTTTCATAATTCATGCTCTTGTTGATTTACTACATAACAACAGTATTTTAATTGTCCAAGGAGAGAAACAGATTTTCTTTGTACTAATGTCAGGACAAAAATAGAAATCACAAAATCTCAAAAAGGAAAAACTAAAGCTGTCTTATGTTTTTCATGACTACCATTTTACACCTCTGATGAAACTGAATCAAAATGGCCTCATCATTATTAGTCATCATTTGTACACAATCTTACTATGCAAGCGAAATTGAAAAGGTGTACGTGTAGAGTACTTACCCTAATCCTTCAAGGAATTTCTTATACAGAAGGGTAGAGAATTGAGAACTGTCACATATTAGAGTGTTTGTATTGGAAATTTCGATACTGGTCTATAATTATCTATTTATCTATCCGTCATCTATCCATTTGTGCATATGAAAACATATGAACCTATATGGTATTAATAATTATTAAATAATAAGCTGTTTGTGCTACATTTTTATTTGAATGTCCTGAAAGAAAGTTTATCATAAACTCACCTGAACTCTAAACAGCAAGAATCTTGGGGACATGAAAATTTTGTCTTTTCAAGTATTCTTTTCATGATTTTGTATACTCAATAAACAATGAAATTATAACTTTAAAACAATTTCATGTGATTTTTTTGCATGAAAAAATTATATCTGAAATATATCGTTACATAGGAAATTAAATATACATATATGAGGAATAAAATTATGGTTGAAAAATATAAAGCCTAAAGTTCAGCCTCAAATCCTTTTAAGTGTACTGACACAGAAATGTCTTAGGTACACAGAGAAGGACCTATAGCACTTTTAAAACTTGAGCATATTATTTAAAATATAATTTATTATTACTAAAAGAGAATGTTATTTCAAATCTTTATTTTTATAAAAACTCCACAAATCCCCCTGCAAAACAGCATTTTATACATTAAAAAGTATAAAATGGTAAAATTATTTTTATTTTTAGTATTTTAACATATTCAGTAGCAAATAGTAGTAAATGCCTACTTTGCCACAGCTTTATGATAAATGCTATTCATATACTCGTGGACGAAAGAGAGTTTTTTCATTTTTTTTGGAGCCAGGAGCAACAGATAAATTAAGCAAGTATGATAAGCAGTCATGTGTTTATATACACATAACATACATGTGTATCATAAATTGCAAATTACAGTTATATATTTCTTCTTTAATAATATTTGATTTCCTTAAACATGTTCCAGTTCTGAGTTTTTATTTATAAATTTTATTCATTACTACCTTGATTTCATAGACATTATTCTATTTCTGTACCTTTTTCCATAAATTTCTATTTCAGATTCTATTTCAATGGATTTAAAATATTATAATACCACTAAAATACAATTCTCCTCACTTTCATTGAAGCTATTATTACCCAAATTTTATTTTAATTTCTATTTTGTTGCTCCAATGTTATAAAAGCTATTTCTTCTGTAACTGAAGCACAAACCTCACTTCAGAAACACATAAAAGAAAATTGATTTTCATCCTGAAAATGTCAAACTTCTGCCTATAATACTCAGCTATGGTTTTCTGAAACAACAAAGTTCAAAAAGAGCCATCGACCTGATGGCCCTTTGACACACAATGATGGATGCAATGTGTCTACTACTTTACTGCCAGAATGTTCTCTCCAAGAGAATGGAACAATCAATGAAGAATAATAAATCTAAACTGGGTAGAAGGTTTGCTTGTTTTAAATGTATTAAAAGAGAAACAACGGGTATTTCACTTCTCTAGGGAAAGACTTTTATTTACTACTTGATTAACTATTTTCTCTCCGTCTAGCTTATGTGAATCCAACATAACATATATCTGCTTAAAGACATTGAGCAATGCCTGGAAATTTAACTCCATACATAGTTCTTGAACTTACTGTGAAATATAGATGTAATGCATTCTTATTCTTCAAAGGAGAAGGAAAAAATTATAAAGGAGGATACCACTTTACTCACCCTAGTGTCGTGTCCTTTTGTCAACCTCTAGGTCTGTCAACTTCAACTGTTTCTAGGGAATGATGTTTCCATTTTCCTATAGAATAGAGTTATTGATCAATACCACATCAAAATCAAAGTCGTTACTCTAGTGTAAAACATAGGAGCAATTCATTTTCTTACAGATTATGATTATATTAATATTTCTTATGCTTAAAATAAATTCTTGCAAATTATCAGAAGTAAATGAGTAAAAGATTGCAAGAATCTTAAATATAAGTTTGGAAGTGGAAGACTTAAGTCTAATTTAAAACTTAACTCTCAGAATGCATATCTATGCCTCAGGTTATATTCTTTACCCAGGAAATGAAAAACCACTTCCACCTGCATATTTGGTATGACCAGAGTCTGCCATTTCACCAGAGTCTTAACAATGAAGCACTGCATAAATTCTCCTTAAATGACACTTCAAATATATGATGTTTTATGATATGGTGTACATATTCAAGACAATTAAGGACAATTATATAGATTGAAAGTTACTTTTGATTCCTTAGTATTTTTATATTTTGTTTTGAGACAGGGTCTTGCCCTGTTGCCCAGATTGGAGTGCAGTGGCACAATCACAGCTCACTGCAGCCTCAACTACCTGGGCTCAAGCTATCCTCCCACCTCAGCCTCCCGAGTAGCTGGGACTACAGATATGTGCCACCATACTCAGGTAATTTTTATATTTTTTGCACAGTTTTATAGTTTTGCCATGTTGCCCAGGCTTGTCTCAAACTTCTGGGCTCAAGTGATTCTCCCACCTTGGCCTCCAAAGGTGCTGGGCTTACAGGTGTGAGTCACCCAGCAATACAGCACTTTTGGATTTCAAAATTTTATACTATACCATTATTATTTTATACCAATAATTTTATTATTGCCATAGGGGCACAGCTTTTGTATTTATGCTTTGTCAAAGTAGAAATAAATTAATTTTATGATGATGCAATATAAAATTGAAATTATAAAAGTTGTTAAGAAATTTTAACATTGGTATCTTTCTACTGTGTTTTGATTTCAAAGTTAGAGAACATGTCTCAATTATTCACATCTCTCATGTACATGTCAAGAAATAGGTACAGAAATAGATGGAAATAGCTATATTTTGTTTCAAACACATAAACATGTAGAATATAAAACTGACAGATGCATTTAATTTATGGAAAACAAAACAATGATTTATTTCTTACAACCAAAGTTTGGTTGTGATCTACTGAATAAGTGGAAATAATTAGAAAAAATTGTTATTTTACAATGTTTCTAAAGTGAACTACATTAAATAACATCCTGAAAAAGGAGATGAATATTTATAAAAATCTAGAGCATATAAATTAAAATTTTAAAATACTTTCTTTTCATAGATATATAAAGATCTCTACACAAAATAAAAATTAAGAAATGCATACAAGTCAATTTTTATAATACTTTGGGGATTAATGTATACCTATCTTAAAGGAGAAAATAAATAGTACTATATTCAAAATATAAAAACAATAAGCAGTGTATTCAGCACTTTTTCACAATAAAATTTAAGCTTAATAGCAATATGTAAAACATAGCAGCAAATCCTTTCCAGACAAATTATGGATGAGGTGTGATGGGATCTTCTAAATATTTGCCACCACCACCCCATCCCCGACCCCAAGCCCATTGTGGCCCCTTGGTAGCATATGAGACAATGTTATACAACTCCAAGTTTCCATAGAACAAATTTTGAAAACTCTTGATATAAATCATTTTTAACATTCTTTAATAACGAAAGCTATAAAATGGATATTGCAAAGACTTAAGTAAAATTTTCTCAATTTGTTTAATCAACAATAACCACAATAGGAGGAAAGTTTATGCAGTGACCTCCTGACTGGACATTAGCTCTGAGTGTAGCATCAAACACCAGAAATAGCTAGATATTCCCCTAGGGGTTCTGTACATTTGTGAATAGTGCTGAACCTTCAATTAGCCTCATTCTAAGGAAGGCATTTTGCACTGTGCTTTGTGTCGATTTAGTAATACAGTGGGTGGCTTATGATTTCTGAGTCATCATTACACATTTCATAAAATATAGCAGAAATTATAGATTTAAAAATTAACACTTAAAGTATTTAATGCCTTCAGGTCAGGGGATAAAAGATGAATGAAAGATTATCTTTTATGTGTACAGTATATGTAATTATGATTATATAAAAATTATTTTCATGTGATTGTGCACACATTTTATCAATATAGTTCCAAAGACCAAATTACTACTTAAATGCTGACTTTTAAAACATTTCTGATACTCTAGATTTGGAGAGTTATAAATTAGATCTTAAATAGAGAGTGTAGGATTTCAATTAAACAAATAATTTATGTTTATAAAGATTGGAAAATAGGATAAAAGTCATATCTTAGAGAGAGTACCAACTCTCTGTGGTATTTCACTTATTGTGAATCTTAATTTTTAAAAACTTGTTTTTCTAGATTGATATTTCAACAGTACCGTTCTGGAGTTCTACATAATACCAAAAATAAACATTTTTAACTGCTCTTAACTACTTCAATATTAGCTAGAATAAATAAGAAAAGAAGAGATTCTATTAATTTAAAGCATACAATTTCCCACGGATTGCTTTGGAAATGCGTTGTATAATGAACCTAAACTAGTATTAAAATGTAGTCATTGCACAGTGTATATATATTTGAAAACGTCGTGTTGTATACAGTAAACACAATTTTATCTGTCAATTAAAAAATCAATTGCTAAGAAATACACTGTTTGCTTTAAAAAATGTGTTATTCATGATTAATCTCTATGTTGTAGTAATACAGTATTTAACCAACAAGATTCATTATTTAACCACATTTCAACCCTTTAAAGGTGTCACTAAATGTGCAACAGCAGAAAGGTTTATACTGTGATCTAATTGAACACCATTCCACCTTCAACAAAACCTGAATAATCAATTAAAATTTATTAACATAAAAGACTGAAGGTTTTATAAAAGGCAGTTTCAGTCTTCATAACCACTATCCACAAAAGGGCAATACTTTGAATTGTGAAGCCATAATTAAACACTAGAGAACTACAAATTGATACAAATATGAAATTATGTCATATATTGCTATATAAGTACAAGGGTGGTTGTAGGCATTTATATTACTAACTGCCAATTATCAGAGGTAATTACAATAAACAAAAAACAAATATGCACCTAGGTGTGAAGTGGAAATAGCAAACATTAGTATAATTAATTGAAGTTTGAAAATCCTTAAGGATACCAAAATTAATGTGATTTAAATAATAACAAGATTTACCTTTCTACATAAATAATGTTATTAACCATTAGTAGACATAAAATTCTATGAGTCAAATTCCATAGACTGTTACTTAAATTTACTGATAGAATAAAGGAAGGAAGGAAGGAAGGAAAGGAGGAGGAAGGACATTAAGTAGGCAGTGAGGGAAGGAGTAGAAGAGAACTTGATGCTTTACAATGCTACAGATTTTTAAATTTGAACCTACTTGAATTTTGAATGTTTTATTGTTGTTGATGTGGGTTTTGTTTTATTTGTTTTGCTTTTTGGTACAGTGTCTCACTCTGTGACCCAGGCTGAAGTACAGTGGCATGATTATGGCTCACTACAGGCTTGACCTCCTGGGCTCAAGCAATCCTCCTGCCTCAGCCCCCCAGGTAGCTGAGACTACAGATGTATGCCACCATATTGGCTATTTAAAAAAAAAATTGCAGAGACAAGTCTTGCTATGTTGGCCAGTTCTGTTTCAAACTCCTTGGCTCAAGTGATCCTCTTGGCTAAGCCTCCCAAAGTGCTATGATTACAGGCATGAGCCACCGTGCCAGCCTTAAAGGTGTCTTAAAGCTGGAGAGATGATAATACCACTACCACCCCCTTTTCCGAATGAAGGAAGAGAGAAAAATGTGCTAAGAAATTTTTTAAAATGTGATTCCTAGTAGCAGGTATATGTACAGGGCACACTGGTAGAAAGCATAATTGATGGCCGAGTGCGGTGGCTCACACCTGTAATTCCAGCACTTTGGGAGGCCGAGGTGGTTGGATCACGAGGTCAGGGGTTCAAGACTAGCCTGACCAACATGGTGAAACCCCGTCTCCACTAAAAATACAAAAATTAGCTGGGCGTGGTGGCACGCGCCTGTAATCTCAGCTACACAGGAGGCTGAGGCAGGAGAATCGCTTGAACCTGGGAGGCGGAGGTTGCAGTGAGCCAAGATCGCACCATTGCACTCCAGCCTGGGCGACACAGGGAGACTCCATCCCAAAAAAAAGAAAAAAAGAAAAAGAAAAAGAAAGCGTAATTGATTTTTCTCTTAGTATATTTTCTTTTTTGGATTCCAGGATACCTCACTTCCTGATTTATCTCCTACATTTCTGGTTCCTTTTTTGCTGGTCCTTTCTCATTTCTCCATCTCTCAATAATAGAATGCCCTAGGGCACTGACCTTAACTTTCTTCTCATTTCTACATATAATAATATTCTAGCTGTTTTTATTCAACCTATGGAATTAAACATCATCTAAATCTCAAAAACACCAAAGTTAGCATGTCAGTCTACTACCCTCCAGCTTTTTCCTTCACATCTAATTTAAGGTCTGTAGTCATGTCAGAATTAATATGGCCAATGCCAAGCTACTGATTCTTACAGCTCTTCTACTCTTTATAAATAGCAATTCTATTCTTTCACCAGCTTAGGCCTAAATAATGATGCATTCATACACATGAAGCCTCAAAGTTAAAATTCACTATTTCTTGAATCTTTTTCATCCAACATTTCTATGTTCACGATATAGTCCCAAAGTCCTAATGACTCATAAATTGTGTTATTATTCTTTTCATCCTTCTAGTAACTTCATTCAGCTTAATAAAATCCCCACTTATTTTAGGCCATGATAATATAAGGCAGTGGAGGGGATTAAAATTAAAAAAACAACAACATAAAAGAAAAATGAAAAGAAATTTAAGATAATAAGGAGGGGGCCATCCTACTCTGCTATTTGGCATTTGACCAAGTTCTTTGCCTAATTACACTTTAATTTTCATATTTATATAGTAAGTATTTTGGTATGATTTCTAATATGTCTTTCAGATCTGTGATTCAAGACTACACAATTTTAGGTCAGAAGTTGATACTGACTTCAAGAATTAATATTAGTCATTTGGTAGTAGATTGTTACATGAATAAGGATTTGATTACTGATCTAGAAAAAAAATGCTATATTCAAGATGTTGAATGGCTAAATAATAGTGATGTATGCCAAACAATGTTCATATCAGCAGTATATTTAACCAGAAAAGAAAAAAAAATCAATGCCAAGAAGCTTTTATTAAAAATACCTTCTTCAAACCAATAAATAATTTCAGAAATATGTTGGATATTACATTTCAAAACTTTTAGAAACAATAACATAAACTCTTCCTGGTTGCTGTGGAATGGATTTTATGACCACTTATCTTTATGTAAATCTAGAGATTTTTTCAAAAGATTAAAGTATTGTGCTTGCTTTTCTCAACACCATAAATAATATAAAATATAAATTGTCAATTAAAAGAATAAATTTATATTTCATAAAAATGTCAGTATTAATAGGGAACCTTGACTGACAAAAATGAACACCTAAACAGAAAAAGAAACTCTTATTCACTATAATTATTTATTGGTATTATTTCCTAAACCTAAGTACTCCTCTAATTAAAATATTGCAGCTTTTTTTCAAGATAAAAGTACAAAAGTGTACAAATAAAGGCATGACCTTTGATTTTTGAATTTTTTTTTCTGAGTAAAAGATAGGGCATAATATCCCAGAAACAGCTGCTAAGAGAACAGTGTTTTGTTCAAAACTAAAGTGATTAATAAATGACTTTTGAGAAAGCTTACTATTTTGCATAACAAGATGTGCAATGAATGGCCACTTCAGAGCATTTGGATATTATAAATCATTATAACACCATTTTGAAATTTAAAAGGCCTTCTAATACTCAGCATGCTACAATAACTCCATGAAATTATTTTTGGCATACTTCAAGAGTATGTATTTAGTCATTACATTTTCCTGCTGAGAGATTTCACACAGAACACACTATTCTTTAAATTATGTTTTATAGAATATTTATGGTATCATTAGGATGTAACAAAAAAACTAAAAAGTGCCCAAAGGAGAGATGGGGCCTATGTATGTTAAAACAAGGACAAAATTTAAATATATATATCTATTACATATGTATTTCTTTTAGATTGTCTCTGCTTGAGAAAGCTGTTATTAGAAAAAGGGCACCATTTTTGAGAGTTGCAAGCACTTTTAGAAGTTCTAAAAGCCTTTTAAATGCAAAGGTCTACAAAAAAGATTTGTTTTATGCAAATGTAAGCAAGTCAGCTGAATCATATTGCAAAGATGAATGGCTGCTTATTTTGATTCAGATTTCAGGTCATTCTTTCACATACAAATGGCCATATAACTGTATTTGACTAATGCTGGGGACATGTATCAATTCTGCAAAAAATTGATTTTGCTTTGTAATTGGCAATTAAAAAAAACACTTTAGAATTCCTTGCTACTTTTTTTTTTTTAACCTCCAGGTAACATACTGAATCTTTACATCTAAATTGGCAAAGGTCCAATAAGGACTTAGAGAACTATTTTAAGTCATAGGGAGGGGAAGTGACAAAATAGGAATCCTTTGATTCTATATTAGAAAGATTATGTGTGTGTGTGTGTGTGTGTGTGTGTGTGTATGTGTATGTAGAAGGATGGGGGTTAGGAAGACTGTGCTTATAAACATCTTCTTTAAGATATGTAACAATTTATATGCCCATTCATTGTTTTGCAACCTTCCCTGATTTCCCTAATCTCATAGAAAATCATAGTTAATTTCATAGGTAAAAATTAATATGACATCGTTTAATTTGTAGTTTTTACATACATGTGTGGTTGAAAGCTTTAATGCATTTGCTTTTCTTAAAATTATCAACTTTCTCAATTTATCCATTTAAAAAAACTATTGTATAACTTTTTAGCATATAAAAAGTTATTAGAGATATTTATTGAGCCAGTATTCATGTTGTTTACATTTTTGCTAGATTCCTTTTCTTAGTTTGTAGTATGATTTCATTCTGCAGTATTTGACATAAATGTGAAATGTTTATATGTTAAAAATGTATCATTTTTCCTTTGCATTTTTTCTTCCCTTAAACTGAAACTTTACTCCTTAGTACAGATTTTTTGATGTTTCATTCATCTATCTATTTTCATATTAGAAAATTTATACCAATACATTTAATGTATATGAAATTGATTTTGATGTAAGGTAAGTGTTTATGGGTCCAAATATGAATTACTGCATTTCAAAGCTTTATTATTTCACACTTTATGGTACATTTTGCTGATCCATCATGGAAACAAAAATATTCAATTTTATAGACAAAAGTAGAACTTTGCTATAAAAGTAGAATTATATTCTCAAATCCTTGATAATAGAATACTGTTGTATAACTATTCTTCACTACCATGACATGAAATCGATTTTAAATTGATACATGCTTACTTTTAGTTTTTGGAAGGCATCTTTTAGTTTGGAATTTAGATGCGAAAACTACTACCAACTGAATACTGATGCTAGCAACAGGAGACAGGCAAATTCCTAGGCAGAAAGGACTCAGGGTCCCCACTGAAACCCGACCTTGAAGGCAAGGACAATTTAAAGCCTGAAAACCGAGCCGCCAGTTCTGAAGAATCCACGACCAGAGTGAGAACTTCTATCCTCATCTTACCCACTCTCTCTAGATTTGCTTATAATTCAGCTTGGCCAAATTATAAACTGCAGGACAGAGAAGCTTGGCCTCCAGAAGAAAGTATTTTCGCACTGTCCTGCAGCTGGACCTTTTCTGTAAATGAGATGGCAAAGGGTCCAAGGTCGCATATGTGCAGGCTTTCTTTGCCTTGCACGATATTCCAGACCTTTGCCAACATTGTAGAATTGATCTAGCCCTCCTAGTGGTCATCTCAGGAGAGGCTGCAAAGGGCAATCTCAAGGGACAAGGGAAGCAAATTCCAGAGCTGCCTCCAGCAGGCGAGTCCGGTTTCTCTGGTCCTGTTCCTCCTGATCCATCCTGTCCTCCCTATCCATGTTCTTTCTTAACTTGTCCCATCCTAGAAATCCTCATTTTAAGTGGGTCCCAGCCTCACTCATGCCCCTATAAGAGATGCCTTGTGAATATGGCCCTATTAAGGTTTAGGTCCCCTTTTCTCTACAAGACTTAAGACAAATTAAGGGGGATCATGGTAAGTTTTCAGACTACCCTGGCAGGTATATAGCAGCTTTCCAGAATTTAACCCAAGCATTTGAAATCTCCTGGAAGGACGTTATGTCACTTTTGACTACCACTGAGAAGCAGGCCGACTTGCAAACAGCAGAGAAGTTTGGGGATGAGCTTTGTTTTCCATATAGTGCCAAGAAAGGGAAAGAACCTTATCCAGTTGGAAAAACAGCAGTATCATTGGAGGACCCTAAATGGGACCCCAATGAAGACACAGGAGAATGAAGAAGGAAGCACTTTCAGATGTGCATAGCGGAGGGCTTATGAAGGACTAACACTAAGCCTCTCAATTACTCCAAACTATCCATGATAGACTAGGGATCAGATGAAAATTCCACTGCCATCCTGGAAAGGCTAAGAGAGTCCTTGGTAAAGCATGCCACTCTATCTCCTGATTCAATCAAGGTACAACTAATCCTAAAGGATAAGTTTATTATTCAGGCAGAACCTGATATTAGGAGGAAGCTACAGAAACAGGCTATGGGACCAGATAGTACTTTAGAGGTGGGTGAATCACAAGGTCAGGAGTTTGAGACCAGCCTGACCAACATGCTGAAACTCCATCTCTACTAAAAATACAAAAATTTCCCTGGCATGGTGGTGTGTGCCTATAATCCCAGGTACTTGGGGGGTGGCTGGCGCAAGAGAATCACTTTAACCCGGGAGGCAGAGGTTGCAGTGAGCCAAGATTGCGCCACTGCACTCCAGCCTGGGCAACAGAGAGAGACTCTGTCTCAAAAAAAAAAAAAAAAAAAAACAAAAAGAAAAAGAAAAGAAAAGAAAACCTGCTGAAAATAGCCACCTCAGTCTTTTATAATAGGGCTCAGGAGGACACTCAAGAAAGAGGAGAGAGAAAAAGGCAGAGGTTCTAGTGGCTACGTTGTAGGTTTGCAAACCCCAGAATCCCTGAGATGTACCTCTTAACTGCTATAAGTGTGGCAGCCAGGGCACTATAAGAAGGACTGTGCAGGAAACATGGGGAAGCCACCTTAACCCTCTCCAGTCTGCAGTGGGGACCACTGTAGGGTGGACTGTCCCAGGAGATGCAGGTTACTGGGTACAGATAGTCTCCCAAATAGTCAAGCAGGACTGATGGGTCCAAGGGCTCCTCTCTCCAGCTCCGACGACTCAGACCACCATTACCATCCAGGAGCCCAGGGTGATTCTAGAGGTTGAAGGGAGGAAGATAAATTCCTCCTGGATATAGGAGTGGCCATTTCTGTTCTCCTCTCCAATCCAGGCTTCTTCTCCTCCCTCAGTATGACCATGAGGGGTGTCTCAGGACGATACTTTTCCCAACCCGTTAGTTGTAGTTGGGAAAACCTCTTGTTTACTCCTGCCTTTTAAATCATGCCTGAAAACTTAACTCCTCAGCTAGGCAGGGATATTTTAGCTCCTATGGGAACCACCATCCTTATGGTTCCAGGGTATACTCTTTGTCTTCCCCCTGGTGGAGACTGATATTAACTCAAAAGTTTGGGCAACTCAAGGGAAAATTGGCTGGGCCACAACTGCCATACCTGTCCAGATCCATTGTAAAGATCCAACCTTTTTTCCTAACCAGAGACAAGATCCCAAAAACCAGAAGCTAGGAAAAAGCTAGAATCGATCATTGATAACTTGATGTTCCAGGGCATCTTCAAACCCTGCAACAACCCTTGTAATGCCCTGATATTGAGGGTACAGAAACCCAATAAGAAATGGAGACGTTCCAGGATCACTACCTCATTAATGACGTTGTGGTTCTAATTCATCTTGTGGTTCCCAATCCCTATACCCTGCTAACTCAAGTACCTGAGGGTACTAAATTGTTCACAGTCCTGGACCTAAAGGATGCTTTTTTCCTGCATACCACTACAACCTGACTTCCAATATTTCTTTGCATTCGAGGATCCTTGCAACCAGACTACCCAGCTAACTTGGATGGTATTACCAGAGAGATTCTGAGACAGGCCCTACCTGTTTGGGCAGGCATTGTCAAGGGATCTCTCTTTATCCACAATTTAAAGTTTTATAACATGTAGATGACATTCTCCATTGTGCCCCAACTGAGGAAACCTCTCAGGAGGGGTATAAGGCTCTTCTTAATTTTCTAGCTGACAGAAGATGTAAGATCTCAAAATTTAAGGCTCGGCTCTATCAGACTTCAGTGAAGTACTTAGGTTTAGTCTTGTCAGAGGGAACCAGGGCATTAGACAAAGAAAAGATTAAGCTCATCTCCTCCTTTTCCCTCCCCTAAACCTTCAAGCAACTGAGGGGATTCATGGGCATTAGAGTATTCTCCAGATTATGGATACCTGGGTATGATGAGATAGCTCATCCCTTTATCACCTAAAAAAGGAAGCTCAGACAGCTAATTTGGGAACTAGAGGCTAAAAGGGTCTTTGACCAATTGAAACAAGCCTTGTCTGAGGCATCAGCCCTTAGTCTTCCCATTGGGAAGCCGTTCAATCTTTATGGATCAGAAAGGAAGAGAATGGCCCTGGGAGTTCTAACCCAGGTCCAAGATCCAGTCCAGCAGCCTGTAGGCTATCTAAGCAAGGAGCTTGATTTGGTGGCTAAAGGATGGCCGGCCTGCCTCTGGGCAGTTGCAGTGGTAACTTTGCTGGTGCCAGAGGCTACTAAGTTAACGATGGGGAATAACTTAACTGTTTATACCCTACATAATGTGGCAGGACTGCTGTCTTCCATGGGGAGTCTCCAGCTAACGTACAACCATCTCCTCAAATATCAAGCTCTGCTATTGGAGGGATCTACAGTCCAGTTAAGAAGGTGTCACTGTCAAAACTCAGCCACCTTCCTTCCAGAAAAAGCTGGGGAACCTGAACATGACTGCAAACAGATAGTAGTACAAATCTATGCAGGCAGAGAGAACCTCAAAGAAACTACCTTGGAGAACCCAGATTGGACTCTTTTTACAGATGTATTTTTTTTATAGAACAAGAGATCCATAAAGCAGGGTATGCAGTAGTCACCCTGAATGACACTATTGAGAGCACACCTCTTTCTTTGAGCACAAGTGCTCAACTAGTTCAGCTAATTGTCCTCATAAAAATGTTTGAATTAAGCAAAGGGAAAGCAGTTTACAATTATACTGATTCTAAGTATGTTTTCTTAATCCTCCATGCCCATGCCAATATCTGGAAAGAGAGAGACTTCCTCATAGCTAATTGGTCTCCCTTTAAACACCATCAGGAAATTAACAGACTATTATTCTAGGTTTTCCTTCCATTGGCAGTGGCATTGATACATTGTGAAGGCCACCAAAAATGGATGGATGAAACAGCCAAGGGAAATACATTGGCAGACCAAGCAGCTAAATTGGCAGTGAGAGTTCCACAGATATCTGATCCACTTGAGGCCTCTAATCTGGGAGGGCTGCATAAGAGAAATAAAACTTCAATATTCTTCTGAGGAAATAGAATGGGCCACCTCTTGGGAATACACCTTTCAGCCCTCAGGATGACTACAATCAGAGCATGGCAAACTTCATCCAGCAGCTTTCAGCCAATGGAAAGTTCTTCAAATCCTTCACCAAGCCTTCCACCTAGGAAAGGATTAAACCTATCAATTAGCCCAATGGTTGTTCTCAGGTCTGGGGTGGGAGGGACCTTACAGTTTACTTCTTTCTACTTCTTCAGCAGCGAAGATCACTGGAATAGATTCTTGGATATATTATACTAGAGTAAAGTCCTGGGGAACCTATGGAATTATCTCTGTTGACTCAGAGAGCACTCAAAGCACCAATGTAAAGAAATTGGAAACCTCAAGCTAAAGATCGTAAGTGTCAATAATTCACCTTTCATGGATATCCTTTATAGTCCTGCCTATGATTGCTGTTCTCACCTTCATTCTGTTCCTCACCATTAGGTGTCTTTGCCAAGGACCCCTAATCCTGAATGCCCATGGGATTATCTACTCCCATAAACAGCAATCTCTTTTCTAAAATTTAACTGCCCTCCCCCAAATAAGATTTAATTTCTTTCACAAGGGTGAAACTGCTCTGGCCACAACATTGTTTTCAGAATGATTAGTCTATTTTACTTCTTATTTCTGTTATCTCTGGCACAAGATTATTCCCTTTTAGCTCCTTTTTGTATAATACTCATATATGGTTCATGCATACTTAACCTCCTTGTAAAATTTGTTTCTTTTTGGCTAAAGGCCATCAAACTCCAAATGATCATGCAAATGGAGCCTCAGATGATGGCTCCCTTTTTACTGGGGACCCTTAGATAGGCCTCTGAGAGATATCTGACTGCTGTTTTCCCAAAACAATTCCCCCTGTCAGCAGGAAACAGTTAGAACAGTCATTGTCCCTATCCTAATGGAAGTTAGATGCACCTCTTCAGAGGGGGGATTGATAGTGAAAGGATACAGACGACAGGGTCCCTCCCTAGGACAGGTCCCAACCTTCAAGCCAGGATAGTCTGAAGCCTGAAAACTGAGATGCCAGTTCTGGATAGAGTCCATGACCAGAGTGAGAATTTCTGTCCCCGGTTTACCCACTCTCCCTCAATTTGTTCCTTTTGGATGATACCTTTTAACCAATCTTTTTCCAAGCCTGCTCATGGACAATTCAGCACACACTCCCCCATTCTAAGCCCATAAAAACCCTGGACTCAGCCACAAAGATAGCTTACCCACTTACAGGTCCCCTCAGATGCTGAGAGCTTAGTTTCTGTCGCTCAATACAATTCTACTCTGCCTTACTCAATCTCTGATTTCCACGTACCCTATTCCTCTTGGTTGTGGGACAAGAACCTAGAATTTGCTGAACTGCAGGAGTGAAAGGGGTGTATTGTTTCTGCTTGCTGATCTGCAGGTGGCAGGAGTAAAAGAGCTGTAACACTCTCTCCCACTTGATGGGAGAGAAGTGGCCACTGGGTGACACTCCCTCCTGCTTGCTGAACTACGGGAGTGAAAAAGCTGCAACAGTAGCAGTAAGAATCTCTCAGAAATTCAAAACTGTGCATAGATGTGCCTAAGATACAAAGAATAATAAATACATTTCTATTCTAAGGGAGTTTTTAAATCTAGGAGATAAGTTGGCTCTTGTTCACATATACCTACAATTCAAGCAGAATGGGAAAACTCACCAGAACATTCTGGAAAGCTGAGAAGATTCAGGGAAGGAAGTGGTCAGGAAGAAGTCACAAAATGGCTTTAAAGAACTCTGAGAAGTTGGAGAGGGATTTGGCAGATGGTGAAACCCACAAGAGAAGTACAAAGTAAAGAGAGAAAATCAGAATCATGAAGTATCAAAAGCCAGGAAAATCTGATAATCTGTAAATAATGTAGGCTGGCTCCAGTTGTACAATTGTAGAAAGTTTGGGGAACAGGTCACAAAATGACTTCTTACAATACCTAAAGACCCTGGATTCTATATACCTTTGAGATGGAAAGTTTTAATTTTATTGCTTCTAATAAGAGACCGTCTCACCAGTATGTGCTTTAGATGTTAATGTAGAAGCAAATTTATTACAAAAGGGGAAATAGTTAAGATGCTATTGTATTAATTCACTCATCTATTCACCTGCCCATCTATTCAACAGTGATTTATGAAATGCCTGCTATGAATCAGGCATTGTCCTGAGTTATGCACCACAGAAAGGCATAGAGTGCAATAACTCAGGTAAGATTAAGGTCATAAATTAGATGAGAATATGTCTTTCTAATATGACAAAAACACAGAAACTATAAAATAATAGATTGTAAATTTGTTTGCATATTTATACATTTGCCTTCATGGCAAAAATATCATGAAATTAAATCAAATGTAATTTTGGGGTAAACAAAACTCACATTTCAGTTGCAGGTGCCTGTCTCCAACACTTCCAGCTACCTTTCTAAAAGTGTTTGTTTTGAGTTAACACTTACATGGCACTCTTTCTGTTCTATGTTTGTTTTATTTTAGCCCAGTTGGAATAAAAATACCTTGGCTGTCATGTTCCTAGAGGGGGAAAACTCAGAGAAAAAACCATATTTTTTTAATACTAAAAGATATGGCTTTGAACAGATTATTCCAGGGGCTATGACAGACACCTAGATGATTAGGAATTGGGACTTACTTTAGATAGTGTGGAAAAGAAGAGTAGTTCTGGCAAAGTGATATTTAAAATGAGGCCTAAAATGTGTGAAGAGAATAGAAGTCTGAGGGAAAAATCATTTCAGGTGGCAAGAATAAAGCAAGTAAAAGCCATGCTGGGAAAATGAACAAATACAGTCTGACATTCTGCGATTTATAATTCTTTAGGCTTTGGGCTTTGGCCAGCATATTATAATTATTGTTTTGCCTTTTTTAAGTGAAAAATTTTTAAGTATTGGGTTAACCATACGCTTTTGCTTATGATCATTAAACAAATGGGTTACCAAAGTAATGAGCTCTACTAAAATTATGTATTGAATTTGAACTCTTCTGTTAAAATATACTAATTAATGTTTCTTTCTATTGTGATGATACATTGGGTCTAAGTTTTCCCATTAGGATAAAATTGGCACCTTGATCCACAATTATGCCAGGTAGTACATCATCTTCATTTAAGTAGATATTTAAAGGATCTTCATCACTCATCTGTTTATTGTTAGTTTTTAAGGACTATTTTAAATTTATTGACGATAATTTTCTAAGAGTGTCAACGTTTTTAAAGATCTTGAACTGTTTAAAAAAGAAGGCTAACATTGGAGGACCCTACACCAATTCAAAATCATTTTGTGTATAAATGCACATATTATGTGCACTTCTATATTAAACTAAAAAGAGGCCTAATGAGATGTAGATTAAAAATGATTTTCTGATTTTTAAAAGCTGAATATTCCTTTAAAGCCTTGTTCTTGTGAACTAAAATAATTTTTAATACAGAGGTATTTAAGTAGGATTTTATAAATTTAAAATGTTAGATGTCTCAGAAGAAAATTTGGGGAATACTGTTTTATTAATGTTATCGACCTATCCCCCACACTTTACTAGACTTAAATCTCTATAATCTAATTTTCTGTATCAAGATTGTCCTTCTTCAGAAGTTTTGGTGATTGAGGAGAAGATCCAGGGTTTCAACATGATGAACCGTGTCTTGTTCTCAGCAAACATAACAAAAGAGAACTTAGTATTATATAATAGAATCTGGGAGAAAACAAGATTCTTGGCATTCTGAGGTTTTCTAGCATGAGGATACTTATTTTACATGCAGGTTTCAGGGAGGTATATCGGAAAGTTAGTAACTGTGCCATGTTATTTTCTCTTTAGATATTTGGAAACAAAACCAAAAGGACACCAATAACCAGTGAATAAAAATAACTACAAAAAATTAAACCTGACTTCAAAGTATAAAATTACTCTTCTATCCTACTTTTCTATATCTACCATTAATACACAGACTTTCTCTTACCACCTAAACAAACACATATGTACATGCACACACACACTTGCACTTGCTCATGAATACAACATATCATAGTGGTTAATAACACAAACTCTAAAATCATTCCACCTGGAATTAAGTCTTGGCTTTGTCACTGATCGCTGTCAACTTGGACAGGTTACTTTACCTATCAGTCCTTACTTTCCTCATCCATAAGCAGATCTATAAAGCATATTCTAGCCTATGTTGTTAGATTAAATGAATTGGTATATGTAAATTACCTAGACCAGTGACTATCAAACAGTAAGTAATACATAAGTACAGATGGTATGTATGATGTAAGTGTTAAATGACATCATTAGCATGATTACCATTTTAATGCATAGCAGCACAAAGTCTATGGAAAGAAAACAGGAGGAAAACTGTGGGATTTCAGTGGGAGGAAAGAAATGATGTACTTTTAGTTCCGAGAAATGACTTGTGTTCAGTCAAGTTAGGAAATCATTTAGCAAGACCTTGTGACAAAGCAGACAAGAAAGTGAGAAAGAAACTGAAGGATATTTAAATTTTTGTGATTTTAAAAGCAAAGTGAGCCAATGGTCTGTATCCAATCCAGGTGGGCAGAAACTGTGCAGCCCAGATAGAAACATATAGCACTACCCTTGGTCACTCTAAATATGGACTCCTTCCTTATGGCTTCACATCTATATTCTCATCTGATGCCCAAATCCATTATGAGATATAGATATGGTATATATTTGTATTATTATTGTACAGAGGAAGCAGTTGATTTTGAAAAAGTTGTTACTTATCTAATGTCAAAATCTATTCAGTTTTAGAAATAGAATTTGAACCTACTTCTCAGTATCATATATTTTGCATTATACCATTTGTCCTTATGAATGTCTCATTTTAGAAATATTGTCAAGTGTTTTAAGGAATAGTAATATTACCATCATTAAGAATATGTCCTGATATAAAAACATAGTAGCTATTTCCACATCTTGATACATATTGTAAAGTATCATTGATGAAATAAAAAATCTGAGATAAGTTTCAGAACTATTCCTGAAATATGTACACAATGTGGCTTTTAAGAAAAGCGCTCTATACACCCAATAAACTAACCCAAAATAAGCTGGTTTTCATGGTGCACACCTGTAATCTTAGCTATACAGGAGGATTGCTTGAGCCCAGGAGTTCAAGACTAGCCTGGGAAACATTGTGAGACCCTGTCTCAAAATAACATAAAATGAAATAACCAAAAACAAGAAAAAAATTAAACTCAAAAACTAAAACTGCTTACATTGTTTTTTCAGAGGAAAGGCGGGGGTAACAACATTAAAACCTATTTTTTTTTCTAATTGAAAAAGAATGGTTTATGCTATCAGATGAATGCCTCCAGCAGAATGTAATTTGGTTAAGACATTATTGGTAATGCTGTATGTGGGATGACCACACGTTTTGTTTGTCCTGGACAGTACTAGTTTATCCCTATTTTCCTTGCATCACTTCTGTTAGCCTTTGTCTCAGATTTTTCAATTAAAAATTATTATTAATAATTACATTTAAAAAGGTTAGAGTTATTTTGGTAATCCTCACTTTGTACTTCTAGCTGTGAAAATATAAATGGATTGAGAACAGCATCCATACTTTAACACACGGTCAAGTAAGCTATCAGGTTTACCTCTCTTTTTCTGATGCTTTCCAGAAGCCGTATAACTCTTGGTAATATTTTACAGACAGTGTACGTGACCCTGCATGGTAAAAGGCAGTGGTGGGAGAAGTATTCAGAGCTGGTAACTAAGGTCTCAACTTGGCCCTCCAGCTAGATGTGGTTTTATGCATCCTCAGCTTGTGAAATGCTGAAAACCACAAAGCACTGGTGGTAGCTGGTGAGGTTGGTGGAACAATGAGACAATCACAGTTTTGGCGCATGTGAAATAACTACGGGAAATATGGACTCATCCGTACTGCCATAGAGAATATAGAGAGTGGTGTGAGGACTCACTACAAAGGACTTGTCATTTATTGTTTGGTGAAAATCTATACTGTTCAATTATTTACTATTTTAGTGCTTATTTATTTTTAAGCCATAAACTCCATCTGCAACAATAAACAGTCTCACTCCCCAAAAATGCATTTATAATACAAATTAAGAAATAAATTTCCATTTCTCAAGAAAGTTGATGAATCATATGTTACTTGTACACAATGTCTGTTGACATTTACGATACTTATCACTCACATAGAAAGTGGAAGAAAAAGACAAAATTGCTCAAGAAGCAATACCATCAATTTTACAAATAAGTAGCTATATTAAGACAGTGCTCTAAAATAAAGATTTAACACATACAGCTGTAGAGGGTATATTTTCATAGCATTTGGGAAGCATGATATTTTATTTAAATCAAATGACTTTTCTCAAAATTAAACTTGACCTTTTTTATTCTAAGATTTATTACACATGCACACAAAGTTTAACACATGCACACATGGTTTAACATGGATATCAGTTCCATTAATATATAAGAATTTCAAAATTGTCAAATACTGCCACATTTATCAAATAATGCCAGATAGAAAATGAGTTAAACTAATTTTAATAATGGATTGATTATTTCATGGAATTCAGAAATCAAAGTAAACATTTTAGAAGTTCCTTCAGTGGGATGTGAAAATTCTACCATTATTGAGAATTCCAATAGAAAGTCAGTTAAGTAATCCATTATCTAAGGTAAAATAACTTGCTTTTGTGGCAATAATATTAAAAACATTTTTGAAGCACAGGGTCATAGTGAAAACAACGTTTAACCACATTAAGAAACCAATAAACTGAAATTATATTTGGAATTTAATAGAAACTGTTTTATAAACCTAAAATATATTTCTATACCCAGAGATATAGGACACCAAAGATTTGAGACAAAACAAATGTTTAGGTGGTATACACTTTGTCTGTTTGTAGCTCATTATCTGTAAGATGTTAGAAATATTTGAGGCTTTAATGACCTAGTTTGTAAATGAAGTTGCATGTCTTGAAACGTTATTGAAACTTTCTATAAACTAGGCCTCTTAAATTTGCTTAAATTTTGTATTAAAAATCAGCTCAGAATCTTTATTAAAAGACTTTGATGAGTGCAACATCAAATAAGTAATCTTTTGAAGCTTCTAGTAAGTTTTAGTTATCAAGAATAAAGATTGCTAGGAGGAAGAGAAATATCAGTGTATCTCTACAAAAATATGAGGGGTTGAGCAAGTCAAAAATAAAAAGTCAGTGAGTAAGATTTTATTTTCAAATTCTATAAATTTTCTTTAGAATATTATGTGGAAAGAATCATTTGACAGGGCTTCTATTTTTATTTGGATACAGTGTTTTGTTTTCTGTGCATGAACAGAAAACCTTGACAGGTTTTCTCAGTTTTGCAGCCTCGAAGGTTGATAAAACATTCAAAACAATCACAAACGAAGGTAATATATATTGAGTTTTGTAATATGAAAATATTTGTCATAAAGAGGCCCTCTGCATGGAGGAAAAGAACAGTACCTGTAAAATTGTTTGGACTGAAATATTTATACTTTTGAATATTTACATATTTCAATACAAAAATAGAAATCGTTATGCATTTCAACATGAAAAAAATAATACTGCTTATCCTCTATGTATTAGTATTTGTTTGGGACTTGGAAATTATCAAAAGGATTTTCTCCTTCAGAAACAAATGATCTTCAGAGAAAAGTCATCAAGGATGTCAACAATTTCATTTTTATTAATCATAAAACAAATGTTAGAAGACTGAAGCCTATTTGAGTAAATAAATTAAAATTTATAAGACTATATTGAAAAAATACATTATTTGAATAAATATAATACAAATGATTTTAGTCATACAGATAAATAAAGAATGGATTAAAGTACATGAAAATGCACTGGCTAATTATTAATTATTCTACTCTATGTTTTTTATTTTTAGGTGAACAATATTTAAAAAAAAACTTTTTGCTTTATGTATGGGACATTTTTCTTTGTATTTTTTAAAAAACCAATTGAACTGTTTAAAACAGTCTAAAAGAAGATTTCAAGATCTGCCACTATAATAAAATCAAATATAATTAATAAATACATATATACAATAATTTTAATAGTTTGCCTACTGTCTTTCACTCATAGACGTATCCTGGTTTGGACAAACTATTAGGTGTTTGCTTTAACTTTAAATTAGTCAATCAGTTGGCAGAATAGACAACTAATATAAGACTACCAAAAGTGTAGTCTGCTTTCACAGCTGCTAGTAAACATTTTCCTAAAAATTTTTACTTAGAAAAAACTTAAATTTTTACAAAAATCTATAAATTTTAGTTTGTGCCATGCACAACCATGTACATTTACATAGAACTACCAGTCTTTAACAGTTTACCACATACTCTCCTCTGTGTGTGTGTGTGTATTTTTTTTTTCCTGAAAAATTTGCTAGTAAGTTGCTGATATTGTAGCACTTCAATAAATTAGATTCATCAGATACTGTTTTATGCTTCAGTACTTAGTTGGTAAAATTTAAATTCACCAAGCTTATATTTTGGTATAGAGTTATGAAAGTCATTCTTTATATCAGTATAGTGTGGGAAGAAAATAAAAATAAAAATTCTCAGCATTGAATGAATAAATAACATAATCATTTTAAGCATTACAACAATTAATGAATAAACGCACTTATTTTTTCTATATTTAATCAATATGTATTGAGAACCTATTATACCTATTCCTCTTTTATAACAAATATTGAACAAGATAGTCAATGTTCATATACACAGAGTACTTTCAGTCTACTGAACTGTGAACAGACAAAGAGGAGATAAGTTCATACGCATGTAATATTTCATTAAGAGCTTTAAAAATCCTTTTGATAATTTCCAAGTCCCAAATACTATTACATAGAGGATAAACTCAGTATTAATTTTTTCATATTGAAATGCATAACTATCTCTATTTTTGTATTGAAATATGTAAATATTCAAATAGACAACTGAAAGTGTTATTTCAGGTAGCATACATGAGACAGAGCTCTCTTAGGAGTTGTGTTTGAATGTAAATTTTAAAAAGGTGAAAGTGTGTGTCTTGTGAATATGTGGTGATAGAATGTTAGGATCAGAGGGACCATCGTGTGTGAAAGCCATGTTGAAAAGAGGAGAGGGCCAATACAACTTTAGGGCTGATAATATAGGGACATCACCTAGAAGATGACATGAGAGCCGCTGTCAGGTACAGACCAGGTCACATAAGGGTTTTGACCATGGCCCAATCTTAGATTTACGATTCAGCAAATTACAGCTCTGAGGCCAAAGCTGACTCATGGGCTGGTTTAAGTGACCTATGAGCCAATATTTTATTTTTTAGATTTTTAAATGTTCATTAATAAACATCAACAACAAAGAAAAAGAACATGTAACATGAGAGAGGCTGTATGTGAGCCACAAAACTTAAAATATTTACTTTCTGGTCTTCAGAGGAGAAAAAAATATGGTAATTCCAGATGGAAAGTCATCAGAATTTGAGAGCTGGAGAGTCATATAATACGTATTATATTTTATAATGACTACTTTAATATTAGTGTTGAAAATATTCTGCAGGCAGTCAAGAGCAGAAGCAGAATGATCCGTTAGGACGCTATAGCAATGGTCCAGGCAATAGGTGGGAATGGCTAGGTCTAGGGTGGTAGTTTTGGAGGAGCTGAAAATTTACAGGACTTGGGCTATAACTAGAAGGTAAAATCAACAGAATTTGCTAATTTGGTGAATGAAGATAAGCAAACAGTTTAAAACATGTGCAACTACTCACTGTGTGGTGTTTTTCTAGGAAGTGACAACCCAGAGTGTGCACATTTTATATCGTGTTTATGTTACAGATTATTTATTTATTCTAGAATTAAACTCCTTTTACCAATTCTATATAATTTTCTCATGCTTTCTATTTTTTTAAGACAATAATCTGTGATGGCAAATGAATGCTAACAAAAGTAATAGTTAAGAGAGTTATTGTATTTCTTAAATATCATTATTTTATATATTTCCATTTTGATCATCAGTTACTTTTTCTGGCATCAAATTTCAAAATAACAACTTAGGAGTGGCAAATGTATTTTGTTAAAGACAGAAAATAATGCAGTCATATTCACTTTAAATATGTTTTGTCATTTAACAGACCCTTACTGTTTCTCTACTGGAGTTAAGAAACTATTTTTGTTAATTTGCTTAAGTAACCTATAAGTGTTTTTCCATTTTGCACAGCTAATCTAAAATGATCATTTTTCCAGTTATATTAGTTGCCATAAGACAATTTCCAAACTTTTATAGTATCCTTTTTTGAAAAAAAAATAAAGTTATGGTCCTTTAAATTCTCACTTTCTTAAAAATCTCAATAGCCTTTGCTATTTTCTCTTGCTTTTACATACATGTGTATATATACATATATGTAAACTAATTTCTTATTATTTCAATGTCAATATTTCCCCAGAATTGTTGTACCACATTACATTCAACCATTTGCTTCCTGAAGAACTTTTAATTTGGCCCAAATTTCTAAAATTTTAGAAACAGTTACATGGAACTTATCAGGAATATTTCATCAAAATCAACAATTAAAAAAATAAAAAAGAGAAAAATAATTATTCATATCAGATGAGCTTTTCATATTATTTCTGAGTGTAGGTTACCTTTGCAGTAGTAAATTGATCATCAAAAAATTACCTTTAAAAATAATTTTATTGTTCTGATACTCTCTCCTACTGTGTTTCATGGCTACACAAGGAGCACGGATGAGCAACAAGGGCACTCCAATTCTGTTCATCTCAAGAAGGGTTACATATTTTGACTGAATTAGCTAGTTAGTTGTAAAAAACAATTTTACTGTTGCCTTTCAAATTTAGCATTTATTTGCCTAGATTGTGCAAATCTAAAAAAATTGACAATAGCAATTTTCATCTGCTTTAGCTCTCTTGGAATTTAAGTCAATATTTCAGATCATATAAAGATATTTTTAAATGTATGTTCAACAATCTGTCTGCCCAATGAAAATCCTTCTCTCTTTCATCGTTTGCTATTTAAATACTGAAAATCAAACCATTTCTTGCTATAGAGATAATTAAATAACCTCATGTTTTTGTGACTAAAGTTAGACCAGCTGATACAAAATGTCAGATTCTACAGAACTCTAGGGATTGTATTTACACTCTCCAGAACTTGATTTTGTTTTAAGGTGAGCAGAACTTCTATAGCTTTATGTTTAAGAACTTTGTTTTACATAAACTATATTCAAATCTCAACTCTACAACTTACTCCTATTAGCTCTCTTTATATCTCAGAGCATGAGTTTCTTTTTATTTTTTTGCATTAAAGGATTTTAACACTTCTGAGAAGTTTTTACTGAAATAATGATTGTAGACTAATAATAATAAATGTTGACAAAAATTGGGGTAAATGGAGTTCTTATACATTAATGAATGGAGCTGTCACTTGGTTCAAATACTTAGAAAAAATTTTATGGTATTCACTAGAGCTAAGCATTTCCCTATCCCATGACCCAGCAATTATTAATACAATATGCATGATATGGGCACACAAGAAATGGAGTGCATATGTCCATCCAAAGAATGTTCATAGCAGCTTGATTCCTGATACATAAAATGGAAAATTATCCAAGTATTCTTCAGTAAGAACATGAGAAACAAATCACGGTCTCTCTAAACCTGCATGAAATGAAAGAGCTACAGATACACAAAGCATAAATGAATCTCATAGTCTCTATGTCAAGCAAAAGAATCCAGATACGTGATAATATATACTTCATGATTTTATTTGTATGAAATTCAAGAACAGACAAAACTAATTTATGGCAATGACAGTCAGAATAGTGTTACATATTGGAGTGTCATATTGGCTTTGAAGTTATTAAAAAAAAACTTCTGCTGTCATAGAAACTTCAATATATTGATCCCAGTAGTGTTTATTGGAGTGCACACATGCACAATAATTTATCCAGTGGTATATATATGAAAATCCAGCAAATTGTCAAGGAAAAGCAAGCATTTTACTGTATGTAAGTTATGATTAAATAAGAAGTTATATAAAGCAGTTTGAACGGTATCTGACAAATAATGTGCAAACATATTCAGGAGAACATTAGCTATAGATCAAAATAAGTGTTATTTAAAACCCTTACATACCAATTCCCAATTACATTTAGATAAAAGTGAACATAAACTAGTCACAAAAATACTAAGTTTAATAATAATTTAATAATTGACCAAGTGTTCTCTAAATTACGCATTATAAACAGATGTTTAGAATACCAACTGCACATCAATAAAATATTACACAATTTGATTTAGATGGTAGGAAATATATGCATATTGAAACAATGTTTAGGAGATTTTACAGAAAAATAATTTACCATCCATCTGTGAAACTGGTAAGATGCTTAATGAAACTCTCATTTAGTGCATAAAACATAAGATTTGACATGGTAGATATAATAGGCATTACTCTTTATAAAAGAGTTGATCCACTTTTAAAATCAAACCAAATTCATTATTTTTTTGACATTAACAGAAATGGAGATCAGATGCAGTCTGTTGTATTTAATATATTATTTGATAAACTTATTTTGACAGATGTCTTATACAATACTCCTTCTCCAGGAAAAAATATTTGGGGTTTTTTAAGAGTTAAAGTAATATTGTTTTGCATTTTCAGCCAGATTTTATTAGCAATTAGCTGGTGTATATAACAAAAATATGGATTTTTTTTGGTTGGATACCATCTTGTATTAAACATCATAGAGATTAGAGACTCTGATTTTCAGTCCCTATTGAACATTATATTTATTATAGCTTAAGATATCTTTTTTTAATTTTTGTGACATATCCTGTTAGTTCTAAGTAAAAGCACTCAGCATGACTAGGATCACTTTTTATCTACTTTTCTATCAGCAGTTTTTCAGGTACAGCATAGTTACCTATATTATTCACTTACATGTCACTTACCTTCAGGAGCTAATCTGCTACAATTACCAAGAAATGTAAGATCCTAAGTATCTTAACATATTTTTTGTTTTTATCTTTTCTAGAATAATTTTGTTATTTTATGTGACATTTACACTTGTCTCAGGAATGCAAGATTAGGAAACTAAGTGATATGACTAAAGGTGCACCTGGTTTGCTATCAGATCTAAATTCAAATCTAGAGGTATGGCTTACTCATGTAAAATTATTTAATCTCTTTTAACATGGGAATTATAACTACATTACAAGATGTTTGCAACAATAAAGATGAAATCACGTGACTAATTATTGTTCCATAATCAGTTGATAAGTGGCACTTAATTTTATGAAGGTTCATTTCTTACACTGACTTGAAATCCCAGCAAACCCAAGAAGTGACCCACTTATCTAGTCAATGGCCAACTATTGTTTTCAGTAGCCCAAACATTTGGGATTTTCACCTTTCACTGTAACTTTCCCAGACAATTTTCATGAGATTCATACGGCACTTTTTTTCTTTCTTGTTCTCAGCCTCTCAAAGCATGACACTGTGTTTGAACAAGATAGCAAGCCACTGCAAATCCCGTTTGTCTGAACTACTAAAAAAAAATTAGTTAAAAAATAGACATTGTCACACTTTTCAGACAAGAAAATGTTTAGCTATTCCATTGTCAGTGTAAGATAATAATATCACACTAAAATAAAGCGACTTTTTTTTCTTAATTTCCATAGCCTATGGATATTCATTTCAATATCTCAGAAAGCAATGACAAGGCAATGTGGAACAGGCACTCTGCTTCATTAGCTAGTTCATCCCACTCTGAATATCTAAGTTTAAGTGCCAATTTCTTCAGAGACAGGATGAAATTTGTAAATTTTATTTCCTCTGTCTCTTCCATAACCAAAACCACTGGGGGGTTATATACAGTGCCATTCCCCAGATGGCTTATGTTATGATACTATTTATAAAAGAAAGATTGATGTTTGGCAGGAAAAAAATAAAATGGTCCTACAGTGACCTAGAAGACAAAATATGCCCTATACTCCCATATAAGAAAGTTATTTCTCTCTCTGAATAGATATTACACATGGAGGAAACCGACTCAGAATGTTTCACAGCAGCATGAGTTATTTTCTGGGTCACTTCTTTTTTTTAAATACTTTTCCTGCCTTTGATAAAGTTTCCTTTGCAATGTTTTGGATATTGAAACCTTGGCGTTTCAAAGACTAATCCCAAGGAATCACATTATAGCAAATAATTAATCTTGATATTGGCAATTTCCTGACCTACATATTAAGGCATTGCTTATTTCACTAAACATTTTTCTTCATTAAAGGCAAAGGAAATAAATTCTGAGTTTCATAGATGAAAGAATCTCTCTCTCTATATATATATATATACACATATAGATACATGCACAAAGACACATAGACATATGTACATGCGTACATGTACATACATACATATATATGAATACCTGCACACACTTATATGTTTAATGTATTTTATGAGTTTATATGTATATACATATATAATCTGTTTATTGTAACATGTGAATTAAAATATAGAGAAAAAGTAGATATAAAATATGCCTGCATAGGTAGATTTCCTTTCCTATCCTTTCAAAATGGCTTTTTTTTTGATAATTGTAAGACACTTTAAAAAAGATGAAGTAAATTTTGCCTGGGAGGATAAATACTTAAAAATTTACTTGCTACTTTGTGTAAGAGACACTGTCCTCAACCTGGACATACCGCTATTTGTACACTGTAGTGTGTAATTTTGATGTGCCATGCAGGAATTTTTCCCCTCACGAGTTATGTCAGAAATTCTAGGGTGGCTTACGATATTGGAGATATTCAATATTCATTATAGCAAGCACCAATTAAAGAAGAGCAGAATATAATCTAGAAAAGCAATTTCAATATGAAACTGTAACACAATATGTTCATTTACCTTGATTATATTTAGATTTCAAGCCAGCTGTTGTATCATAAACACTGTTTGTTTCATTGCCAAAATTAATGTGCCTAGTCTGAGTTATTTAGAAAAATACATATGCAATTATGTTAAAATTAAAGAAGTTATGAAATATGATTATTAATCAAAATGCTTTACATTGATTTAAAACAAGATAATGCATTTATAAAATGAGTTCTACTGCATCCCTTCTTCAGGTTAATAGTTTGCGAATTCATCATTTTTTATTTTTCTCAGAAGCGAATAAATGTAAATGGTTTAAATTCAAATTTAATAATTCAATAAATTAAATTCTCATATGCTAAGTTACATTTAATCCATGAATAATGATAGTTTTTCAACTTATGTGTGTTTTTAACTTTATCATGCATTTAGTACTGGAGATATTTGTCTTACATATTCATGATGAGTTAAATAACTTTTTGTGTACATGGAAGTTCAAAGAGCCAATTTTTGTACTTTCTTCTTTCAATTATATTATATATATCCCAGAGGTTAATATAGACATATTGAGAGTAGTGTTGCAGCTTGATACACAATTAGGTAAACTATGGGTCCCTTAAATAATGATAAAGCCATAATCCAATAATCCTGATGCTAAAACATAATTTACTGAATAATACTAATATTAGCTTATATTTGCTGCATGTATGCTTCCAGTGCACCAAGTACAGTGCTAAGTTATACACAAAACACACACACTCATATTTATATGTCAGAGTAAATTTATAATCTTGATATTATTATTCTTACCATCTTACATATTCAGAAAATGAATTTTGGAGGCATTCAAAATCCTGGCATGTTGGTCAAGAACTTACATTTGCAGAGCATTGATCTTAACTGTGATGTTATAGTGATTCATTGTCTTTCTTTCTTTCTTAAACCATTACATTACAATTTCCCTTTGGTTTAAATAACAGCCCTTTTCTCTCTTCATCATTCTTTTATCTCAAACAAAGAGTATGACAGGTATGTTAAAAACTATTATCTATGTGTCTCTTATTGTATACCAAGCTGTTTGAAGTAGTTAACATAATACATTCATTTAATTCCAATACCAATGTTACAGGAGATGAATCATTTCAATTTTTTAGAGATAAAGAAACAGAGACATAACAGAATAAAACTTTCCTTAAATTGCAAAGCCCAATGGTGATAGAGTCATGAAATATGAACCCAGTTTGTCTTGCTCCAAAATCTGTGTTTTCAGTCATCACTGTGCTTTCATTCAAAGCAAGGATACTTGCTCTTTCAAGTAGATTATCATTTTATGCTTATTATTATTGTAATGGAGGAATAAGACATATACCCAGGAAAAATAACTAGCAATATAACTAGACATATACCCAGGAAATATATACTAGACATATACCAAATAACTAGACATATACCCAAGAAAAATAACTAACAATATAAGCCGAACGTGATGAGCGACAATATATAGTATGAATGAGAAGCACTATTGTAATTTAGAAGTAAAAAAAAAAAAAAAAACAATTATTTCCCCACTTTAGCTTCCTAATAGCCTTTGTCTCACCTTCTCTATATGTTTATATACAATTCAACACATGTTAAAAATGTTATAGCAATTCATGCTACCTTTTAACTTACTGAATTTCAATCATTCACTCTGCTTTGCCTAGCAGTAGCCAAATTACACACACAAGACATGGAAGAAGAGAATTTTTTTTTTTTGGAGACGGAGTCTTGCTCTGTCACCCAGGCTGGAGTGCACTGGTGGGATCTCGGCTCACTGCAACCTCTGCCTCCCGAGTTCGAGCTATTCACCTGCCTCAGTCTCCTGAGTAGCTGGGATTACAGGCATCAGCCACCACACCTGGCTAACTTTTGTATTTTTAGTAGAGATGGGATTTCACCATATTGGTCAGGCCACTCTCGAATTCCTGACTCAAGTGGTCTCCCAGCTTCAGCCTCCCAAAGTGCTGGGATTACAGGCATGAGCCACTGCGCCCGGCCAGAAATTTCATTTTAGCTTATGTTAGAAATGTAGTAGAAGCCGGGCGCCGTGATTCACGCCTGTAATCCCATCACTTTGGGAAGCCGAGGTGGGTGGATCACGAGGTCAGGAGTTCAAGATCAGCCTGGCCAAGATGGTGAAACCCTGTTTCTACTAAAAATACAAAAAAAAAAAAAAAAAAATTAGGCGGGCGTGGTGGTGGGTGCCTATAATCCCAGCTACTCCGGAGGCTGAGGCAGAGAATTTCTTAAACCCGGAAGGCGGAGGATGTAGTGAGCTGAGATTGCGCCACTGCACTCCAGCCTGGGTGACAGAGCGAAACTCCATCTAAAAAAAAAAAAAATGTAGTAAAGGAGACATGCATGATAGATTTAAACAAAATGTATATCTAATAACTATCAAATAAAGTATTTCTGTGATAAAATTTATTGTGGAAATATTCATGAATGTCATAGATGAGATTTGCTTTCTCATTGTTTTATTAAACATCTGTGCTTCCATTTTGAAATAATACTTGAAATCCCACTGTTTATCTTACTTTCCTTTGTCAGTCATAATCTTTGAAAATATGTAGTGCAAGTGCTGAACTGCATCTACACTAGTTCTTTCCTAATTAAGAGTTGTAGCATATCACTGAAACAAAAGAAGAATATTTTTATGTTTTCAGGTCCTTAAATTATCTATAGCTTTAGACACTATTGACCAATTGTCAGTGAATCAGAATCTCCTTCCTTACTGTTCTTAATGACTTTGTACAGTTTATATCTCATTCTGAAGTATAATGGCTACTTTTACTTTCTTAATTTTCCTCACCTCTGCTTAGGGTGATAGCCAGTTTGGATATTCATTGCCTATTACAACCTCCTACACAAGTTTATTCCATTTTTTTCCATCATCCCAGTCATGTACCATTCACACTGTAGTTATCTGAGTAGGTAATATAGTATTACCTCAAAAATCAACATATTAAAATGTAATTTATCTTTTTCTTTCAACTGTCTTTCCCATGAAGTTGACACCACTTACCTTTCAATGGCTTTATATTCTGAACTCATCCTGCTAGATCTTGTTTTAAATGTAAGCCCTATTATCTCTTTCAATAGAGCTCTCAATTATTTCTTCTTTCTTTATGTCTAATGCCTTCAAGTTAGTTCATGCCCTAATGAATTCTCTCTGAATTATCCTAACAGCTTCCTGGATATAATCACAGGTACAATATAAGGACATACAACAAACATAAGGACATAAAGCCAGAGCACACACAATCTCTAATTATAACTTCAAGGATAAATGTAATTAAATCACATGCTATTAAAAGTATTAAAGTAAAAGTACTTCATTAATGGTAATCGCTTGGCACTTCTCTAAGCCAGATACACTTAGTCCTTAAGAAAAATACTATTTATGTAAAGAAAAATTTTCCATATGGACGAGTTTTGTCTTTCCAACACACATTTTTTTCAGTCTTACTCACGATGAATTATTTAAATTATGACAATGCTTTTGTAGAATAATTGTGAGATGAGCGAGAATAGCTACTCTAACTTTTTAAACATTTACAAAAAAATAGTGTGCCATGGTTATATTGGAGAAAGAATTTTTTAAAATTATCACCTCTACCCAAGTAATTATATAATCCTATTGTATATCTTTGTATTTGAAACTGTAATCCTTTTGTCACTATTTTTTAAAATAGTTACTTAAAATGCTCACCACTTCTTTTTACTAGGTGAGCCACCTAGTTATGTAAAATAAACAAGTACTTCTCAGAGGCCAGATTGAAACAATTTTATTTAGCTTAAATTCTTCCTAGCTACCTACTTTCTTCCTTTCAAAACTTTTATTTTCAAAAAGATATTAAGATACCAGCACTATTCATTTATATCACATTGATTATGTAAATAAATTGAAAATGTTTCCTTACAAATTAAAAGAGAAAAAAGTAACTGTAAACTCACTTGCAATAACCCTGATATTTTTATCTCTATTTATTCAATAAACAGCATCTTTTTGCTCTAAAACACACTTTTGAATACTTGCAGAAGGAAATCCAGATTTTGATTAAATTTTCTATTGATTGCTATGCAATTCTGTATGAATCATGGTTCCTTAATAATTCCACTATAAGTTTCAGATTGAATAAGATAGTTGTGGATAGACTTGGACTTCAACACTGTAGCTTTATATAAGTCATTTGAACCTTCAGATTCTTAAAAATGCCATAATGTCAGTATAACATAATAATTTTTTGATTCTGGGTCACCAAACAAAATGTTCATAAAAAGTCATTCATCCAGTGTTAGTGGCTACATAATAGAAGCAGGTGTAAATAACAAATATTTTTTATCATCCACTTCTACACATCCTCCTGGTTCAGGGCCTAAATAGCAAGTGTTTATTCCTGGTAAGTACATTATCTTCTTGAAATGATATATTTTGCTTTTAAGTGGTATTACAGTGAGCTAGAAGTTATAATACATTCCCATTATGCATCTAATATTTATTTGAATGTACCCATTGATAAGATACCATACTTATATATCAATGTTTCATAATTCTCTAAAATGGATGGATATAAAGATTAAGATACATTTAAAGATAACAAATCAATATTAGTGAAGTTATTTTGTTAAGGCTGAATATAATGTGCTGAATATTCAGACATCTATATAAAAGGGAAATCTGTGGTTCTGTGTTCTGCCTCAGGAGGTAGAAAAAGGATGGATAGATATAGATAGATCGTGAATGGTAAGAAATCAATGGACCAAACAACGACCTGCAAATCATGGTTAGTTATGAAGAGTCTTGCAAGTAATATGTTCTTCTTCACTGTTAAGGTAGCTGATAATTTTTTGCAGTTGCTCTTCAATAAACCACTATTATTCATTCTCAGTTTAAGTAGTTCTACTGAGTAGAATTTACATTGCAGCTTGATATGGTTTGGCTCTGTGTCTCTACCCAAATTTCATGTCGAATTTTAATCCCCATGTATTGGAGGAGTGGCCTGATAGGTGGTGACTGAATTCAGGGGACGGACTTCCCCCTTGCTGTTCTTGTGACAGTAAATGAATTCTTATGAAATCTGGTTGCTTTAAAAGTGCTGTTTTTAAAGTGCTCATGAGATCTGGTGTTTAAAAGCTGCTTTTTAAAAATAAGTTATTTATTTATTTTATTATTTTTTGAGACGGAGTCTCGCCCTGTCGCCCAGGCTGGAGAGCAGTGGCGCGATATCAGCTCACTGCAAGCTCCTCCTCCTGGGTTCACGCCATTCCCCTGCCTCAGCCTCCCGAATATCTGGGACTACAAGGCACCCGCCACCACGCCCAGCTAATTTTTTTTTTTTTTTTTGTATTTTTAGTAGAGATGGGGTTTCACCTTGGTCTCGATCTCCTGACCTCGGCATCTGCCCGCCTCGGCATCCCAAAGTACTGGAATTACAGGCGTGAGCCACCACACCCAGCCAAAAGCTGCTTGTTAAAAAGTACTGTGTAGTGCTTCCCCCTTTGCTTTCCCTCTCTCCTGCTCTGTCATTGTAAGTTGTGCTTGCTTCTCCTTTGCCTTCGCCATGACTAAGTTTACTGAGACTTCCCAGCCACGCTTCCTGTACAGCCTGCAGAACTGTGAATCAATTAAACCTCTTTTCTTCATAAATTACCCAATCTCAGGTAGTTATTTATAGCAGTGTGGGAATGATCACAGAAAATTGGTACTAGGAGTGGGGCATTGCTATAAAGATGCCTGAAAAGGTGGAAGCAACTTTTGGAACTGTGTAATGGGCAGAGGTTGGCATAGCTGGGGGGCTCAGAAGAAGACAGGGAAATGAGGGAAAGTTTGGAACTTCCTAAAGACTTGTTGAATGGTTATGAACAAAATGCTGATAGTGATATGGACAATAAAGTCCAGGCTAAGGTGGTCTCAGATGGAGATGAAAAAGTTATTGGGAAACAGAGCAAAGATCACTCTTGCTATGCTTTAGCAAAGAGATTGGTGGCATTGTGCCCCTGATCTAGAGATCTGCAGAACTTTGAACTTAAGAGAGATGATTTAGGGTATCTGGCAGAAGAAATTTCTAAGCAGCAAGGCATTCAATATGTGGCCTGGTTGCTTATAAAAGCCAATGCTCATTTAAATAAGTAAAAACAACATATTTAAAAGGGAATGAGATCATAAAAGTTTGGAAAATTTGCAGCCTGACCACGTGGAAGAAAAAAAAAATTTCTGGAGAGAAATTCAAGCCCACTGCAGAAATTTATATAAGTAAAGAAGAGCAGAATATAAATAGCCAAGACAATGGGGAAAATGCCTCCAGGGCATTTCAGGGACCTTTGTGGCAGCCCCTCCCATCACAGACCTGGGGACCTAGGAGAGAAAATGGTTTCATGGTCCAGGCCCAGGGACTTGCTGCTCTTTGCAGCCTCAGGACATAGCACCCTGCATCCCAGCTGCTCTAGCTCCAGCCGTGGCTGAAAGGTCCCAAGGTACAGCTCAGACCATTGCACCAGGGGGTGCAAGCCCTAAGCCTTGGTGGCTTCCACATGGTGTTGGGCCTTCGGGTGCACAGAAAGCAAGAATTGAGGTTTGGTAGCCTCCACCTAGATTTCAGAGGATGTATGGAAATGCCTCGATGTTCAGGCAGAAGTCCATTGCAGGGGTGGAGCCTTCATGGAGAACCTCTACTAGAGCAGTGTGGAGGGGAAAGGTGGGGTTCGTATCTCTACACATTGTCCCCACTGGGGAACTGGCTAGTGGACCTGTAAGAAGAGGGCTACCATCCTCTAGACTCAGAATGGTAGATCCACTGCCAGCTTGCACTGTACACCTTGAAAAGACACAGGCATTCAACACTAGCTCATGAAAACATTCATGGGGAATGTACCCTGCAGAGCAACATGGAAGGAGCTGTCCAAGGCCTTGGGGGCCCGTCCCTTGCATCAGTGTGGCCTAGATGTAAGACATGAAGTCAAATGAGATTATTTTGGAGCTTTACAATTTAGTGACTGCCCTGCTGTGTTTTGGACTTGCAAGGGGCCTGTAGCCTCTTTATTTGGGCCAATTTCTCCTGTCTGGAATGGAATCATTTACCCAATGCCTGTAGCCTCATTGTATCACGGAAGTAAGTAACTTGAACTTGTTTTTTATTTTACAGGCTCATAGGTGGAAGGGAATTGCCTTGTCTCAGATGAGACTTTGGACTTGGACTTTTGAGTTAATCCTGGAATGAGTTAAGACTCTGGGGGACTTTTGGGAAGGCATGAATGTGTTTTGAAATGTTAAGAAAGACATGAGCTTTGGGAGGGGCCAGGAACAGAATGATATAGTTTGACTCTATTTCCCCACCCAAATCTCATGTTGAATTGAAATTTCTAGCGTTGAAGGACAGACCTGGTGGGAGTTGACTGGATTATGGGGGCAGATTTCCTCCTTGCTGTTCTGATGATAGTGAGTTCTCATGAGATTTGGTTGTTTGAAAGTGTGTAGTGCTCTCCACTTCACTCTCTCTCCTGCCTCACCATGTTAAGATATGTGGGCTTCCCCTTCCCCTTCTGCCATGATTATAAGTTTCCTGAAGCCTCCCTGCCATGCTTCCTGTAAAGCCAGTGAAACTGTGAGACAATTAAACCTCTTTTCTTCATAAATCACCCACTCTCAAGTAATTCCTTATAGCAACATGAAAACAGACTAATACAGAGGTCTAGAGATTGATTAATGACCTAGGTATGATATACTTCATTTCGTATCCTTAGTATAGTGACTGGTTGAGCAACAACACATAACCTGAGGCCAAACAATGAGTTCCTTAGAAAACGAAAGATTTCAGGAAATTATTACTCTTTCTGCTAAGTAGCTACACTCATAGAATATAAGGCTGGAAATATCAGAAGCTACTTTTGTCACACAAGGTAAAGAAGACCTCCATACTCCCTAAAAATGAAGTCACTGGGGTCACGCAGAGCCTGAAGATGAATAAATAACATAATAAGATGATCTGAATCATTAATTCAAGCCATGCAAGAACCAGCCTTACTCCTGTTTCAGTTATGCATACTAGTTTAAGTTGTGTTTCTGTTACTTGCAATTGAGGGGGGAAAAAACCCAAAATGTAGGTGAAAATATTGCTAATGATTTATTATATAAGCACCTTAAATTATGTCAATTGCATCATTATTGTCATTTATTTCTTCCCCTAATGACTTGTACACTGGATGAGAATGGAGAGTTTAAGGTCTTCCAGGAACACCTATGAAAGACTGAAATTGTTGTGGATGCTTTGGCAGAAAGATATCAAGGACTTTTGCTCTGATGTAGTGGTTGTCTACTGCTGGTCCACATACTATTGATGTTCATTGATGACATTCCACTGATACATGAAAAAGTGGGAAAATAGATTATCAGATGAGTTATTCACAAAGTCAAATGCATTCACTTGGAAAAGCTCCCTTTCCTTCTCAGATTATGACTTCTAAGCTTTTTTGGTGGAACACTGCTTTTTCTTTTTTAAATGAAATAATACCTTTAATAAATAGGTTTGCCTACTTTACAATGTGCTTTTTTAAAATTTTGCATAATAAAAGGCCAGTTTTTCTGTGCTGCACCTTCAAAGAATTTAAAGTTTTTCATTTTTTCCCCCTACGTTTAGAAAATTCTGGGATAAACTGCTTGTAGTAATTTCCTTGAAAGTGTTTATGGTATCACAGCTGTCACTAGAGATTTTAACCAACCATCTGAAGTGAATTATTCTCTAAAGATAATGCTGAGAGACTAGTATTAAGCCATTTGCTGAATTAAAGATAGAAAAATTTTGAACGGATGAAAGCTACCAATGTATGGAGCTTCTGAAAGCCATGATTACCAGGGGCTGCTGTGGCTTCTGTAGTGTTATTGGAAACTTCATCTATGCAGAGCCAGTATAAATGACCTCCAAGATGGCGAGTCAAAAAGCAGCCACGGGGAAATACTTTTGCCAGGATTTGTAGCTGCTAGGGTACAGACAGCAAATAAAAGACATGCTTTTCTCCCTTCCATCACCCATGGCAGATATAGCTAATTTTAAACCATGTGTTGTGCAAAGATGAATACTATTTCCCATTATAGGCCTAAAGATAATATAGTGCTCCAGTTACAAGGTATGTGCCTTTCTGCTTCAAACACACTGTTTCTACATTTCTCTGTGATGCTGGAGCGGAACACTGCAAACCACATTTCTATTCATTAATTGCCTCCACCTGTTGAAGAAAGGAGGTAGGGGGAGAAGGCAAGTTTGAAAGAGACAAATGGGCACTCTCCTTGTTTGCGTTCATTTCTTGTCCATGTCACTCTACTTGATGTGGTTTGGCTCTGTGTCCCCACCCAAACTTTATCTTGAATAGTAATTCCCCCGTGTCAAGGGAGGGACCTAGTGGGATGTGAAGAAATCATGGGTTTCCCCCATGCTGTTTACACGATAGTGAGTTCTCACAAGATCTGATGGTTTTATAAGTGTTTGGAAGTTTCTGCTTCGCTATTCTCTCTCCTGCCTGCTGTGAAGAAGGTGCTTGCTTTCTCTTCCACTTCCACCATAATTGTGTGAGTTTCCTAAGGCCTCCCAGGCCATCTGGAACTATGAGTCAATTAAATCTCTTTCCTTCATAAATCATCCAGTCTTGGGTATTTTATAGCAGTGTGAAAACACATACTTAACAATGCTTCTAGTTCCTTACAATAACATCAATTCAATCTCATTAAGAGTTTTACAGATAAAAATCAGTCTTATCATGCCCCTCTGAGATACCAGCGCCAGCATGCCCTAGTGCCCTCCTGAAAGGCTTGGACTCTAGCTCCTCCTGGACTCTTCTTGGTTCTGAGAAATATCAAACAGTGTCCTTTTTCAAAGGGATGAGTGTCAGCTCTGCAGGGCTTCTCTTTTAACCTTCTAATTCCATAAATTCTACAACTTCCATTTGTTTTCTCAGCCTTAAGGATAGTAGCTGATTTCTGGATTATTATTATTATTACTATTATTATAACAATATTATGAGTTCTGATATCTCAGAAGTGTATTAATCTCTCATATCTTACATATATATTTAATCCTCACAATAATGCTACATGGAGAGTCCTATTATTACCCATATTTTTAAAGATAAAGGAAATGAAACAGAAAATACGATATTTGACTTGCCTGTGGTGAGATGTGAGTCATCAGAAGCCGAGATTAGGAACAGCAGTGGGGAATGTTAAAAAAGGAAGGCTTCCTTGCTCAGAAATCACTAGACTTTTCTGTCATCTCAGAATAATCCTCTGGTATAAACAACTGTGGGTCAGAGAGGGGCCATGGTAGTTGGCTAGTAGTAATCCTTTAAATATCTTTCTCATTAAATAGAGATAAATATTTTCCCAAGAAGACTAAGTAGATTGGACATTTCCGAAACTTTGGAAAGATTCCTAATATCCACTGGAGAGCATAGCCTGGGATAAAGATGATTTCTACCTCTATTGTACCAAATTTTTAAAAAGTGTTCTACTCAATTATGGCCACCTGGTTTCTACCCCAAATTTCTCCTTTCTAAAGTGCTGTGTTATTTACTGTGATTCTAAGAGATTTGGTGGTTAAAATGCAATACATTTCAGCTGGGCTTGGTGGCGCATGCCTGTAATCCCAGCAATTTGGGAGGCTGAGGCAGGTGGATTGCATGAGTCCAGGAGTTTGAGATCAGCCTGTGCAACATAGTGAGATCCTGTCTCTATTTCTATTTTAAAAATTAATTTATAAAAATTATATATAGTGCATTTATTATATATTAATCATATACTTATATTTTATAATGTAATATATTAAATGTGTAATTTAAATATTTAATATATTTAAAGGATTTTATACTAATATATTTATTTTACATATTTAATATACTCAAGGGTTTTAAATATTTAATATATTCAAAGAAGACTTTTAAATATTTAATATATTGAAGTGTTTAATGTATTGAATTTTATGTATATATACACATATATACATATACAAATATACACATTTATTTACATATACACACATGTATATATATACATATGTACGTGTATATATACATATAATGCAATACATTAAATATAAAACTCTTCCTTGAATCTCAGCATAGTTATTGGTAGTTTGGAAGTGCTTATGCCATTACCATTTATAAATGCAGTGCTAATATCTTCATTTCAATTATCCTTAGAAAAGGCTACTAATGATATTTACTCTATATATACTTTGTCCATATAAAATCTTATTGATCAAATATTACCAAGGAGAATGATCTGCTAAAGGTCTATAAGACCCAGTTAAATGGCTCCAGAAAATCTAAATTTGCAAAGGCTGGAGAGATCCTAACTTCAGAGAGAAAACTGAGTCAGGAATGCACAACTTTTGTGGACTCCAACATACACTGCAAACAGTCACTGGTATCTTTTAATAGTATGAAAATAAAAAATCTTTATCAAGGACTCAGACTGTCATAGCTATCATTCTAAGTATGAATCATGTTTAATTTTTTACAACAGTTCTATATGGTGAGTACTATTATATCCACATTTTACATACTAAGAAAACTCAAATTTAAAACTATCTGAGACCCAACACGGTTATATTATTTTTTCAAATAACAATGCTTGGATTAAATCTATTAAATAATTTTTAGAATTATAATGCCAACAGATTTTTCTACACAAATTTGGCTTTTATTTTTTCTGTTTTGTAAATATTTGTTTGTTCTCTGGAAGTTGGTTGAATAAACCGGCTCCTCAGATATCCTCAGATCTTACTTCCAAGCAAGCCAACTATTTATATGCAATTATAAGAAGTATAGTTTCAAGAATTAGTATGATAGAGAAGTGATAAAAATAAAAGAAATATTAAAATAAAGCACTTACGTAAAAGTTACAATAAATTCCAATTAACTCAGTATGAAATATTATTTTGCAAAGCTTATTTAATAAATTATAACAGATACCTATGATAATATAAACCTAAAGTACTTAGAATTCTCAATTAAAGCAATTATAAGGCATCCCTCTGGAAATCGGTCTACTTATTCCTGGAAAACAGATTTCTACAAGAATCTGGACTCAGTAATAACAATGATAGCAACGTATGTAGGACATATAATTATGTATTTTTACTGAGAATCTAATAGGAGATCTAATATACATATGTGTGTGTTCATATATACTTACATATATTTTCAAATATAATATTAGTTAATAGTCTGTTGAAATATTTGACACACTACAATTTTTATATAATCCAACAATGAATGCAAGAAACAAGCAAAATTTTAAACATATTTTTGAGGACATTAGGTATATTATTGCTTTCAAAATTTGTCAAGATTCGTAATATTACTGATAAGATACAGGATTCTTTCCTTCCTGTTTAATTGCTTACCACCCCCACCCTCAACAAACACACATAAGAAAGCATATTGCATGTATTTTGGTGTTTTTACCTTCCGTATTAGCCGTTTTCACGCTGCTGATAAAGATATAACTGGGACTGGGCAATTTACAAAAGAAAGAGGTTTATTGAACTTACGGTTCCACATGGCTGGGGAGGCCTCACAGTCATTGCAGAAGGCAAGGAGGAGCAAGTCATATCTTACGTGGATGGCAGCAGGCAAAGAGAGAGCTTATGCAGAGACTCCTGTTTTTAAAACTATCAGATCTCGTGAGAACCATTCACTATCACGAGAACAGCATGAGAAAGACCCACCCCCAAGATTCAATGATCTCCCACTGGTTCCTTCCCACAACACGTGGGAATTATGGGAGCTACAATATGCGATTTGGGTGGGGACACAGGGCCAAACCATATCACCTTCGTAATTTTGAGATGACACATTATACAACCCTCCTAAAACTTGTAGGAAGGCTCATGATGAAAAACAGAAACAAAACAGATCAAAAGGAAATACTGATATTGCAAATTGCTTGGCAGTTTTTGTTTGTTTTTCAGATTTCAGTACTCCAAATCTGGAAAACTTAAAAATGTATGTATTTAATTTAAATGTCAAGTTGTGATCTAGCTTTTGCTTGGATGGAGTGATAAAAGATCACTACTTTTCCAAGTCTCTTTCCCATAAGTCAGGTATGGTGCACTCCACAGACACTGATGGCAAACGCCATCATCTGGAAGGCTAAATTTTAACCAGAAAAGTCTGGGTTAGTAGTTTTCTCTCAGCTTGTCTTTAGTTAGTTACTTAACTTCAGTTTCGGTGCAGGCTTGGGACTAAAGTAAAAAGAATTTTGTGGGTTTGAGGTCAGACTATGTGAACTATTGATTCTTTCTCTTCACAATTAACATCACATAATGCTATAATTAATATAAGTGCATTTAAAACTTAGACTACAACTTTAGACACATTTTGGAGCAGTCTGTTTTCCTATTCAAGTTGGTAATATCTACATTTAAATACTTATATCGCATATTAAATAATGAAATATCATTCTGATGTTGTTTTAAAATCAGAGGTCTTTAAATATCTGAGTACTTAAATATGGAATCAAAGTTATTGCCTGAATAAATAATTTTGAAATTTTGGAAAATAGGAAATTAAGCTAAAAGTAGATAGATATGATGAATGATTTTTGACCTCTTAAATAAATCTCATAAATGTGAATTTTTATACTAACTTGTGGACTTTTTTGATAGAGTTAGTCAGGTTCAGATCTCTCTATATTGATCTCTCTTTCTCTTTCTCTTTGTTTCTCTCTATATATATCAGAATACGCATAATATTTTCTCTCACACCCTTCTAACCCAAGAATCAAGTAATAATCATCAAAGTAAGCACCTCAGAGACTCTTTGCCATCAGAAGTTGGGAGTAATTACTTCTCTGAAAAACTTTGTTATTTATTAAATAGTAATTTAGCACCTACAACATGATGAATTTGCTTAATCATTTTTTGATATAGCAGGAATAAGACATATATAGTCCATATCAATATGGAACTTGTATGCCATATGTTGAGACACATACAGTTTAGTAGTATGGTTTTACGTTACACTCTCCCGTAAATCTCAGTCTCCCCTAAACCTCAAGAGTATTCCCTAAACCTCAGAAGACTGAAGCATATTTGCCTAAATTAGTAGTTGTCAGGACCGAGTAACCACTATGCATTTCACATTGCTAAGAATGGCTCCGTTATTTAGCCAGTCAAGCCTAGAAACTTTGAATTTGTTGTGGCCCAAGTAGTCTTAATGCCGAATTTCTGATAGACTGATTGACTGACTGACTACCAAGTTCTCTTTCCAATTACTAAAGTCATTAAGGGCACCAAATTAAAATATAGCTAAGCATTTTTCTACTCAGATAGTTATAATTAGTGGGAAGATATTTTTTCTTGTTTTTTTGAAAATAAAATAGGTTCAAATTAATAAATACAGGCTGGATGCCATGGCTTATGCCTGTAGTCCCAGCACTTGGGAGGGGAGGCCGAGGCGGGCATATCACCTGAGGTCAGGAGTTCAAGACCAGCCTGGACAACATGGTGAAACCCGTCTGTATTAAAAATACAAAAAAAATAGCTGGGCGTGGTGGCACACACCTGTAATTCTAGCTACTTGGGAGGCTGAGTCAGGAGAATCACTTGAACCTGGAAGGCAGAGGTTGCAGTGAGGCGAGGCTGCACCACTGCACTCCAGCCTAGGTGACAGAGTGACAGTCTATCTCAAAAAACAAACAAACAAACAAAAAATTAATAGATACAGATTTTTTTTAACTCATGGGATTTATTGTAATGAATAAATAAAAGATGCTTGAATATTCTATAATTTCACAGTATTCTTTTGCTTATTTTCTTGGCAGAGATGTAAAAACATATTGATTATATAGAGTAGATACTTATTTTGTAGAAATAAAAGTGTATGGAGAAATCTTTGCAGATGTATTTATCAGTATAAATGGAAGAACATTTGTTGCCCACTAAATAAATAAATATTGGAGATATTTCCATACAAGTGTTCCGCTTATCAAAAGAAAACAAAATCAAAACCCTTGTTCCATCCTTTGTTGCCCTTTAGCTGCCACTGTGTTATCTCCACAAGTATGATCTTCTAAAGCGTCATCTCTGGATTCAAACTTTTTCCACTCAACTCTCATTCTTCTCATACCACAACCTGCTTCCCACCTCTCACATTCACCTCCCCCCACATACTCTAAACTTAGTAATTTCAATAACCTTCTATGTCTTTGCTTTCAACTTGCTCATATTTCTCCAACATTTTCCAGGTAATTCTCAATTTTAGAATATCTTTTCCCAATATTGGGAAAAAGAGGGAAAAGATATTCTAAAATTCCCTTCTCACTTATATAGATGTAGGACTCCTTAGCCAGGAATACTGCTACTCCTTTAGCAAATCATACACTTTTTTTATCTCCTTGCTTTTCACATATTTGCTCCTATTCAAATTTCCTTTCCTACATACCCCTGGGATGCCTTCCATGATTATGAAGTAGGTGCTTAAGGAAGGTTGACAAAATGAATTGTTTAAAACCTATTATTTAGTTATTTAACAATATTGTTGACAAGTTACTATATACCATGCACTATTTTAGGTACTATGAAGGAAACAACATACATGCTCCCTTATATCAAGGAGATACAGTATAGTTGGGCAAGTAAAAGGAAATAATGAACTAAATTAAAATTACAACTGTAATAAGCACTATGGAGATGGGAAATAGTAACATGGGTCCATTTATAACACAAATATCTGTTATATTCTGGGGGACTGAAGGTTTTCTTAAGGAAGTGACATTTGAACTGAGATAGAAACAAATCATATAAACAGGATAAAAAAGAAAAGGGTCAAGTGAGAAGACTGTTAAATGATGATGAATTTACACAGGCAAAGAAAGACCTTGTAACATGATGCATTCAAGGCACTGAAACAACAGAGTGGAGGGTGGTGGAATGTGTAAAGGAGATGGAGTCAGGATTGTGGCTTCTGTAGAAGTGGCTTGAACTGAGATGATGATGAACCTTAAAAACTGTCTTTTATTCTAAGAGCAATGAAAAGACATTAGATGATTCTAAAGAGAGAGATGACTTGAAAATATGTATCTTTAAATCCATCACGCTAACATCTTTGTGAACAATGGAGAGTAGGACTCAAGGACAGATACAAGGAGACAAGTAAGGAGGCTATTGTACTGGTCTATGATAAAGGACGATGTGAGCACAAGTGAAGGTGATGGATGAGGATGTGAGGATAAGTGGACAAATTAAAGATAATGGAGGGGTGGGGTAAAAACCGTCATAACTTAGTATTGGTTTGGACATATGAAAATGAGGGAGGAAATAATCCAGGACCACTGCTGGGTATTTTGTTTGTGCAGTGGATGAATAAATGATTCTATTCATTGATATACATAATGGTGGAAAAGAACTAGACTAATAGAATTGAGAGTTGAAAAGGGGCATGGGAGAGATTACAAATTATGTTTTTTTAAATAACATGAGTTTTAGTGTTTGAGATTAATCAGTGAAAATACCAATTTAGTATCTGGATACAAGCACTATGCTCAAAAATGCGATCCATGCTAAAGATTTGTATGTGTGATTCATGCATATGTTGTTGGTAGTAAAATCATGGATCAGATATCCTAGAAAATAAGGAGACAGAGGAGAAAGAAGTGAAAAGACTCTAGAACTAAGCCTTGAAGAAATTCAAGTTTAATATGATAGAAGAATGAGTGTGCAAGAAATTAAGAAAGAACAGCCTAAGAACTATGAGAAGAACCAGGAAAGCTATCATAGAAGCCAAAAAAGACGGGTTTTGGGAAGAGGCATAAATTTCAAAAGCTGAAAAATGAAGAAAAAAACACAAGGAAAATGAGATCCAGAAAAAAAATCAATTGAGATAAATGAATGTAATTACTGATCCAATTAAAATTTATAGTGTTACAGCAGATGATGCCACATTATACTATAGAGGACAGAGTCATGGGGTCAGGAATAACAGAAAATTCAACCTAACATCAAAAACAATCTTATAATCTAGAAGGTAAGGCACTTATGAAGTTTTTAACCCCAGAAAATAATAGATAAATAGAAGTAAAATGACTACATATCTTAATTTTTTTGAAGAAAAGATCACTGAAGTATTTGAGGAAAGTATAAGAGACCACAACATTTAAAACATAATTTGAAGAACATAGACAATAGCAAAGGAAGCATAGACATCTGGTAGAAACGACCAACACATAATATCAGAACTAATGGGGAAATGGTGTAGTTGAAGCATGGAGGAATTTTGCGGGGGAAACAAAAAGCTAATTGAATTTGGCTCTCATGATTTTTTTTTTCTTTTTTCTTTTCTTTTCTTTTTTTTTTTTTTTTTTGACGGAATCTCGCTCTGTCGCCAGGCTGGAGTGTAGTGGCGCGATCTCGGCTCACTGCAGTCTCTGCCTCCCGTGTTCATGTGATTCTCCTGCCTCAGATTCCCTAGTAGCTGGGACTACAGCCGCGCGCCACCACGCCCAGCTAATTTTTGTATTTTTAGTAGAGATGGGATTTCACCATGTTGGCCAGGGTGGTCTTGATCTCTTTACCTCGTGATACGCCCGCCTCGGCCTCCCAAAATGCTGGGATTACAGGCGTGAACCACCGTGCCCGGTCTGATGATTCTTTTAATAACTGACTGTAAATATAGAGTCCCTCTCCCTGTAACCCCCTTGAAACGTTTTTGATTTATAAGCAGACAACTAATAAGAACATATTTATGTTTTTAAGAAGATTCCTCAGGGCAGCTTGAATGGAGGGAACAGAGACTAGCATCAGCCCAGCTAGCCTTAGAAATGGCAGGGTCAAGGTAATGAAGATGTGATGAAGGCAGTGGTAACAAGAATGAGACCAAAGGGGAAAGTGGGAGAGAGCTTGAAGGAGAAAATGGAAGTCCTCTGTGAATAACTGGATAACACGGATGATAGGTTAATATTATAAAGGATGCCATATTTCAAGTGAATAGAATGCCCCACCAATACAGAAATGGAATTTAGAAAAAAGCCAGTAAATAGCCAATGTATAATTGATTAGCAACGGAGTGTTAAAACATAATGCTTTTTCTAATAAGAGCTTAAATTCTGTTGAAATGTAATCATTTGCATTTCCAATGATAAAACACACAAGGAAAGCTAGTAAACCATTCATTTGGAAAATATAAACATTTAGGGAAAAAGAAATTCACATAGAGCTATCAAACTAGTGTTAAGTGCTTGGCTAACAGTTCAATACTGATTACTTTTCCTCTCTCTACCCAAATATTGCTTCTGAATATATGACCTTGAATATATTTGCAAAGGATGATTGATATTTCTAAATAGCATTAAGTGAAGTAATTTTCCACTCAAAGACCAAATACTAACATTTTCAGATTAAAATTATAAACCAAGAAGCCAATAAAGCGGGCAGACACTAAATATATATAGAGCAAATTGACTTAAAGTGAAGAAAGAAAGTTACTATAATGAGTTAACCCATAAGGAAAACCTACGTATATGTAAAACCTAGAAATTCGGACTTAAGTTATTTATAGAAATGATACAGGAGGTAGAAAGAAATCATTTATGCAGATATTGAAGGTAAAAGAGTCCTCAGCAGCTTCCCTTTTAACAAAAAGCAGCCCCCCAAATAAATTCTTTTCTAACAAAGAGCAGCCTGAAAAATTGAGCTGCAAACCTAGACAAGCAAGTTGGAAGCTTGCACGGTGGAATGCCGGCAGCTGTGCCAATAGAAAACAGCTACCTGTGGGCCAGGCATATCCAACATGGAGGCTCCATCTTCTTTTTTGTTGTTGTTACCACATGCACAGTAAAGAAATGGGCAACATGGTGCAGCTCAGGCAGAACTGCATAATAAAAGATTAGGTTGAGGGAGGCCAGAAATTTGCACCCTATGCAGGTGGCACATCTAGTCCTAACCAGTTTTTCACAGCCTATGCAAATGACACACCTAGTGCAACCAGTCTTTCCTACCCTGTGTAGTTGAGACATCACCTCTTCACCAGCTCATCTATAAAAGCTGCTTCATTTTACTGCAGATCCAGTAACCCATTTCTCCAGGACCCCTCTCTGCAGCATCAGAGAGCTATTCTCTTTCTTTTGCCTATTAAACTTCCACTCTTAACCTCCCTCTTTGTGTGTCTGTGTCCTTGTTCTCCTTGACTGTGGCTGCGGGACAACGAACCTTGGGTGATACTCCAGACAATGAAACTGTTTCAGAAAGAGATCCCTATAATCAGGAATGATAATTTAAATAGTTAACAAGGGGAACTTAACATTAGTAACTGACTAAACAGAGCACATGAACTGAGTGGGAATGACAGTCAGGGATGTTCCGGCTCTGCGAAAGATTAAATTTGATGCTAGATTCTGGGAAGCTCTGGGTCATGTGAGTAGGGGTCCATAAAAGTCAGCAGAGTAGCATAAGCCTGAAGTTCTTCAACAACAGGTTAAGAAATACTGCAGTTCTTTAATCATAGGCGGGTCTCTACCACAATGTACCATCTGAATGTCAGCATTGGCTATAGTCCTACTTTCTATTCAAAATCTATCAAATAATTTTTTTCCTAAAATAAATTTTTTTACTTTCCACCTTAAAGGTTATATTATTCAGGGAATAGTTTTTAGTAAATTACAGCATGTATTCTTATTATAAGGTAGAACAGCAGAGCTCAACATTACCTCACCAAAGTGTCCAAGCTAGAAACTTTCTTATTCTTCCTAATTCCTTCTGTTCAAACACATGAGCATATAAAGACATGATTAAAATAGCATAATGGTTCTTTTACTGAACTGTGAGTCGCAATTTCTGGAGTAGAAATTAAGTGTTTGACTCATCTTTTCATTGTATCATCTGGCATGGTTTTGGGATCATAGCAGATTTTTAGACAATGAAAATAGATGGTTGGATTAAAATATGTGCATACGTAGGCATGAAGATGGATGGATAGATCATTATCATCTATTAGTTTCACGAATCTTCATTTACACTACCTAAATGAATAACTTCATAGAGCTACTTGGGAAGTTCTCCCCTTGCAGTTTATGGAAGAAGCTTTTCCTTGATCAGATAAGTATTAGTTCCTTGAGTGTTTGGTAGAACATTCGATTAAAACAGTTATCAGGGGTGTACTTTCATCTAAACATTTCAAGTCACAAATTCAATTTTGTTAATGTTTATAATACCTTTCAGATTTTCTATGTTAACTTTGAGTTCATTTTTATAAGTTAAATTTTTTACATTTGTGTTTTTTAGTGTTTACATTTTTTGGCATAAATGTATCTTATATTTTTAATCTTTTAAAAACCTTAAATATATGTTATATTTATATTAAGTCCTCTTCCCTCTCTAGTATTATTTATGTTTTCTTGTTTTCGCCCCATGGTCAATTTCACAAAAACTTTCTCATTCTTCTTAATGTTTACAATACAAAAACTTTTAGCTTTATTGAACTTCTTTATTGCATTTGTTATTTTATTATCTTCTATCATAACTATCACTTTCTTCTTTCTTATTTCTTCCAGCTTATTTTGTTTTTCCTTTATAATTTGATTAGCTTTCTATTTAATTCTTAATTTTCAGCATTTTTGTTTCCAGTATAAACATTAAAAACCAAACTGACTTTAGCTATATTGCATGCATTTTTATATGTGATGTTATTATTTCAATTCTAAGCATTACCTAGTTTCCATTAGAAGCTCTTCTTCAACTCAAAATTATTTAGAAGTTTATTCCTAAATATATGATATTTTATGTTATCTTGTTATTGATTTCTAGCTTAAGTGAATTGTGTTCAAAGAACATATTCTCTATGGTACTTGTTTTTAAAAATATGTTAGAACTGGTTTTATCACTTTATATGTCATCAATTTTTATAAAACAGTACTTGGAAAGCAAAGGTGTGTTTTCCAGTTGTTAAATGCACCAATTAATATACATTGAATAGTTAAAGCTTTTAAATTACCTTAAGTCCAAATTTTATATAGCCTTATTGTTTATTTTTTTATTATTATTTTCATAGACTAACTACTGAGAGAGGTATGACAAAGTTTCTACAATCATGATATATTTATTTATTTCTCTCTGCAGTTACATTGTTCTTTTCTTTATGTATATGGAAAATTATGTATTTAGACACGCACAAGTTTAAATTTTTTTTGTCCTGGTGGAATTAGAACTTTTATCATAATACATGACCATTTTACATCCAATTTTTTTTGTCTTAAATTCCTTGTTACCTGGTATTTATTCTTTTTTTTGTGTGGGATGGGAAAGGCTTACATTTTCCTGGCATATATCTTTTAATCTTTATTTCAAACTTTATGTTTCATGGACTGTTTTTATTTGTTTTTTAAGAGATGGGTTCTTGCTACATTGCTCAGGCTGCTCTGGAACTCCTGGGCTCAAGAGATCCTCCTAACTCAGTCTCTAGAGTAGCTGAGACCAAAGGTACATACCACTATGCTTGGCTTTAGATGTTGTACCCTGTTTAACCAGTCTGTAGTACTGACTCAAATATCATATTGTTTGCACATTTCAATAGCAAACCACTGTAATAAAGACTCTCTGGCCTTCTCACTCCTAAATTCTATAATCTGTTTTACAGTGTAATGGTGGTGCTTCTCGCTATGCTCAGGTAAGCTTGAATTTGAGAGAGAACTCTTCTACGAGGTATTACATATTTATTTACTTTAATGCACTCTTTATTTCTTGTTCATCTGAGTAAGTAAAACATACATTGTGAATTCTTATGTAGGATTTAGGTAGAGTTTGAAGTTGAAAAATATATTAAAGCTAATTGGCCCCCAAAGGGCTCAAATCCATGATCTTAGGCTCATTAGCTCTGAGCATCTAAGCAAGACAAATACAACAATGAATCCATTATGCAGCAAGAAAACAACGTTAAATATTTTAAAACTTTAATTTGTTGACTTTGAAAATTGAAGAAAGGCAGAGATACAACTTTCTTTTTAGTACTGAATTATTTATCCTTCATATTTGAATTCAAGTGATAATTCAGTGTGTACTTAGGCCTGATGCAGTTAGCATTGGCAAGTAGTTATGCATTTGTACAGTGGGCAGTATTCTGCATGTGAGCACATACATGAATCCAGTTACCTTATCATTAGCTTTCACAATTCTCATAAATTATTTTACAATCCCTTATTGTGATTACATTCTTTACTTCCCTCCTTGTTAATTTAGTACTAAGCAACTTGTATGTAATGAAAACAACACAGGTCACATGTGCAAAATTTAAGACTGTATTAGGTAGAGGGGAAAATGAAATATTGCATCACTTTTTTGCCTTATCAATGTAAATTGATAAGTGTTGTATGTATACTACTCAATGGATTCGAATAAACTCTTAGCTAGGGCTTCCATGGCAGGATAATTTTCATTAGTACGCAATGCAGCTAGCAATTTTATGAACATCATGTAATGTGTGAGCATCTGTTTTCATGTTCTTCCAAAATTACCTTCAGTTGTCTGTGACTCTGGCAGTAGTTCCTCATATGTTATAGTCACAGTTGATTTTCTGTGTCTCAGAGACATCCAGGATTTCTGAAGTTACAATCTTGATGTGTTATGACACAACACGAAGCAGTATAATGCAGTGCTTGACATTTGTATGGGAGTAGAGAAAGCACTGACAGAGATATTAAGAGCACAGACTCTGGCATTTGGTAGCTTTGATTCCATTTGCAGGTCTGCTACTTACATGTATTATCTAGGGCAAATTAATGAATTTATCTGTGCCAATTTTTCCTTACATGTAAAATATATTAATGCTCATCACCTACAAAAAAAAAATTAGGAAGCACATATAAAAGTCCTTGGCATAGAATAGGTGCTCAACAAATGTTAGTTTATATTGCATATCTAGTTTAATTTTGTCCTTATATAAATCTTTTGATATATGTTGAAAGTCATATTTGGATCTGAAATACCTAAATGTGTGGTGGTTACTTAGGAAAAGTTTCCTAGTTTTTCTGTTCTACTGATATTTTCAATTTCAATTATTAAATATGTTACAGAATTAATAACTTTAATTGTATCTCTTTGTTAGAAGTCAATTTTTAAATAAAATTTTACAAATACGGTATACACCAATTTATAGCTTTGGTAAAGTGCCAAAAAGAAGTGGAGGAATGGAAAGATACTTGTCAAGGAGTGCAAAGTTACAGTTACATAGTAGAAATAAGTTCTGGTGTTCCATAGCATAGTATGATGGCTAGGGTTAACAATATATCTTTTATTACAAAATAGCTAGAAGACAGGTTTTTAATGTTCTCATCACAAAAAAATGATAAATGTTTAAGGTGATGGATATGCTAATTACCTTGATTTAATAATTATAAAATTTATATATGTATTAAAACATGTTGTACTCCATAAATCTGTACAATTATTATGTGTCAATCTTGCACTCAAAAAATTTTACCTAAGCCTGTTGTTTTTCCTATGTGACTAAGACAAAGCAATGTTTGAGAAATATAGAAGTCTGTTTTCCGTCAGGTTGTCACATATCCTCAGAGCCTTGATACCTAATAGACATTTGTTTTTTTCTCCATGTAAGTAAAGCTTGGTTTATTTGTGAAATTTATCCTGCTAAAACAAACTCTTTCTGTGAATTCTACAAAACACAGAGATGCTAAACCGAGGGTCTCATGTTTGCATACAGTTTGGTATTTTGGCATATGACTTATAATATGATTGGAACATACATGCAACATATAAAAGTTCTTCACAGAAGAATGGTAGGGGGTGGGTTCCTGAACACAGAACACAAAGATTCAGCTGAATGAACATTGGTAACTGAGAAATAAACCCCTGTGATATATATGACACTGTAAATGGCTGTTAAAGCAATGTTTTTGGTCAACTCGAAAGAAATTTGTGAGACAGTTTTCTAATGGTTACTTTTATCTCTTACTCACCGAAAACATATCAATAGATAGGGAAAATATTTTCATAAAATGCTTTTCAATTTTAAATAAAAATGGTAGAAACAAATTGGTTTTTGCCATAATAAAACTCTCAAAATATTTTCTGTTGCTGAGTGTACGTTGCTTGGTCATATCAATTCACAAATGCTTTAAAAACCTTCATATTTTTATGTTTATATTTTCTATTTTCTATGTTCACTGTTAAACGTTTAAAAATGAAAGATTCGATTATTCTTTCGCAAATGATACACATGAAATAGAGCTCAAGGATCTGACATGCTCACAATTCATGTGCTTTAAAAATAAATTCCCACAAAGCTATTATTGATCAAGGGACATTATATTCATAATGCTGAATCATAATAGAAAAATTTTATAAAGCATTACTAGCTAGTATACAACAGAAATTAATGAACACCTGCTAAAGATGATTACAAGATACTTCTGTTAAATGACACAAAAGAAAAAAAACTGCTAGCCATCACATAAAACACTGCTATTTTTCTTTTTGTACATAAATACTTAGCTAATCAAATGGTATTTTATGTCTTAATCAAGGGGTGAACTGCTGTAAAAAAAGAAAAGAAATTTCATGTTTGTGGAAGGGATTCTTTTTATTTGTTAGTCTAACAGCTTTTTTGTAAACATAAGAATCTTACTATGAAGCACAAAATGTACAGATTTTTAAAAATGCTTTCTGTCATGATCAGTATGCAGTGCCTTAAAATTCTGTCAGTAGGAGCATTTCTCTCTTTTTAGGAAGAGTTCTCCTGACACTTTCTTAGCCATTGGGTTATTTAGAACACCAACTATCCTTTCCTTGTATTCAGTATTTCTAGTCCTCACAATAACCTTTTAAAATAGGCATGTGTATTTCTATGTTGCACATGAGAAAGTGAAAGCTCAGAGCAATGAAATTTATTGTTCCCATTCACATGGATAGCAAGAGGATTTGTGTTTCCAGCACAATCTTAACAAACTCCAGAGGCCACTTCTTTCCTCCACACCACATTTCCTCTCTAGTGAAATCTATGGAGTACATTGTATATTAAATACAGTAGCCACAAGTTAACGAAATAATAGGAAGCAGATGAAAATAATATAGAATAGAAAAAATGGTGATATGAATGAGGAAAAGCAATGGAAAGAGGAGAAGACAGAAGCTAGTGGTTCACATTATTATTTTTTGCCATTGACTCTTTTTCTGGAAACAGCTCTTGCCTTTGGTTTGGAGAACATCCTTCCCTGACTCAGCCTAGTAGCTTTGGGTAAGCTGATTAAAGTGCAAGCAATACATGTGGAGCACTTGATCTACAGTTATGTCAATCACATACTTCATTCAGTCATCCTTCGTTGATAGGTAAGCCATCAAAGCAAGTTAAAATCAATCTGGGAAAATTATGTGTTTGTTGAGATCAATATTTGCTTTTCCTGATGGATTTGGACTGTAAGGTGTGGAAAACTTGGGCACTTTGCTGAGCCTCTCTGAAAATTGAGCTATCTCAAATGAGGGGGAGCTAAGAGACAAAGCTCTGTGACCCCATTTGACCTCATTTCTGCCTGCATCTAAACCCTCATCTACACTCCGGTTCTTCAATTATAAGAATTCTTCCACTTTTTGTGTAAATCATTTTGTATTTTTCACATGTAAATGACAGCCAACATCTATATTTTGTTGATTTCTCCATTTATAGCTGGATTTATATAATAAAATGAATATAATTCACAGGAAAATGAGTCTCTGGGAAGCAACATTCTCTCATAATTATCAAGTGACTTTGTTTTAATAATCTCTATGCTTACTGCTCCTTCTGGTAGAAATATTGATGTGAGGGGCCTTAGATCAAAATTCTTTAGGAGGAAATTTTCACTAATCTCAGTATGTTTCACCCTGTCAGATATATCCCAGATAAAGCTTCCTCATGATCAGTAGACCATAAGTAAGTAGGGTCTTCTCTATTTCTAACATGGCTATACATCCTGTTGTGCTTAGGGTCATGATCACTATGTATGCCTATTTTTCTCGTATAATTACTGATTGTGCCTTCTTTCATCTCAAAATGGTTCCCGGTTGCATGATAAATTCTATACTTATGTTATTGCTAACAGTCCCGATGCAGCACTGAATCATTACAACATTAAGGATGGCTATATTTTTATTTATGGTCAGATATATGTACCTAAAGTTCATGATACTTTATTATTGCTTTTTTCTTGCATACATCGTATATTGGTACTCTCACTTTTTTTTCCTGTGGCAAAACTTTTAATTAATATACTGTTTCAGAATATCAGAAACATATATAATAATATAAATTTTCTTATATATTTAATTTTGAATCAAATGCCTTTTAATATTCAAATATGATAAAGTAAATGGCAGTGTCACAAAAGTTTTAAGGAAAACTTATAGCAATAATTTGAGAAGATAACATTTAGTTTTTTTTTTTAAAGACTAACATTAATTGTTAGATGCCTCCGTTTCCAGCTAACATAATGTAATTGTTTAATGAGTACATAGCAAGGAAAAATAAGGAGCTGAAGAACTAATTGTTTTTCAAAACAATATTGGAGGTGTTTCACAGAATGTTAGGCCTAGCGATCCTGATATCAGTAACACACACACACACACACACACACACACACACACACAGTGAATTTCCTAACATGTTAGGTCATCAATAAATGTTCTATTTCTAAACTGTCCAATATCTTTAAGGGATCACATGCTATGGTAGACCACATGGATACCTCCTGTATCACATGAGATATCAGAAATAAAGCCACAAGTTATTATTTTATTTCTCTATTTTCTTGGCTAATTACCCTAAAACATTCCTAGTTTTTATACTTAAGGTCCTATGTCTTATAAATCCTCTCAGTCCTAAGTATATTGATCATCCTATTGGTGACCTATCATAATAGTATCAAACATTGCAGTGTGGTACATCAAGGAGTTGTACCAGCAAACTCTCCCTGATCTGAACCAAACAAGATAACATGATGTTTCCATATTTTCTTCTTATTTTCAAAGTGTAAGTCTCACTCTTTTTTTAAAACACATTTTTGACTTATAGAATTTAATTTTATGGCACCATACAGGAATCTAACTTGTCATTTAAAAAATAGCTAATTGCCCTAGAATCATCCACAGAAAGATATACAGTCATGTGTCACTTAATAAAAAGGATGCACTTTGAGAAATGCATTTTTAGGCAATTTCCTTGATGTACGAACATTATAGAGTATACTTACACAAGCCCAGGTGGTATAGCCTACTATATACTTAGGCTATGTGGTATAGACTATATTTCTCCTAAGCTAAAAATCTGTACAGCATGTTACTATACTAAATATTGTAAGCAATTACAACACAATGGTAAGTACGTACGTATCTAAACTTAGAAAAGATACAGTGAAAAATATGATATCATGATTCTCTGGGGGCATGATCATATACACAATATGTTGTTGACAGAAACATCATTATGTGGCACATAAATGGATATTTTTTCCTATGGATATAAAAATCATATATATTTGACACTTTGTTGTTGTTAAGTTAGGTAAGTAGGTACACATTTTCCATTCAGTGTTTTTTTTTTGTTTTTTGTTTTCTACATATTCCTCACTAGGCTTTATTTTTCTAGGTAAAATTTATAATTAGCTTGTAAATTATAAAATAAATTTCATCTGGTATGTTCAAGATGTTTGTAGCAATGGCCTCACATAATAGTTAAAACCTGGAAACCACCCAAAGGCTCATCATCAGGACATACATTCATATAATGTGATGCTTTTCAGCAATGAAAAGAAACAAGTCCCTAATACTCATGACAACATGAATGGATCTTAAAAATGTGGAGTGAAAGAAAGCAGAAACAGATAGCACACACACACACACTCACACATACATTTCACAATGCATAGTGTGTGTCCAAGAACAGGCAAAATTAGTCTATGGTGACAGAATTCAGAATGTGGTTGTCTCTGGAGTGGAGGTAGGGTTACAGAACAGAGACATGAGCAGTGATGTGCTGTTGAATGTCTAGCCTTTAAAATATGGATACGTGTATATAAATGTTTATTAAAAATTTTACTGATATAAAAATATGTAGCAATATTTACACATAATAAAATATACAGTGCTCTTCTTTGTAAATTTCATACAGCCTGAAAACTGTTTTTGCTGATGTTTACTGTTCTCTGGTATCTGTTGATATTATTGCAATTCAACCATGGCTAGACAAATAGAATCGTGTCCCTACCTGTTCACGTTTGTCCCAGTAAATTTATTGCCATTAAATCTGGTATTTGACCTACTGTAAATTACCACACTCTCTCATAAGATATATTCATTAAGCTGAAATCTCATTCAGCTCCAGCATTAATTTCAAGTTACCAATGTGATGTTTAACTGAAGGTGGAGTTAAGACAAGATACACAGTGACACATGTATGCACGTCCTCCATAAAAGTGTAGTATATGTCAATAACCTTCACACCATAGATATGGTAAAATGTAGAAAAACAATTAGAAATCAAGAAATCTAGACTATTTCCTTTTTAAAATGTTTATTTAATATTAAGTTTCTATAATTTATTTATTTTTTTTATTATTATCTTTTTTTGAGATGGAGTCTCACTCTGTCGCCCAGGCTGGAGTGCAGTGGCTTGATCTCAGCTCACTGCAACCTCTACCTCCTGGGTTCATGCCATTCTCCTGCCTCAGCCTCTCGAGTAGCTGGGACTACAGGCACCCGCCACCACACCCGGCTAATTTTTTTTTTTTTTTTTTTTTTTTTTTTTTTTTTTTTTTTTTTTTTTTTTTTTAGTAGAGACGGGGTTTCACCGTGTTAGCCAGGATGGTCTCGATCTCCTGACCCTGTGATCCACCTGCCTCGGCCTCCCAAAGTGCTGGGATTACAGGCGTGAGCCACCGCGCCCGGCCGCCTCAAATATTAACAATTGTTCCTGATAAGCTAGTACTAGCTAATGTCAACCTTTCTGCAGTGATAGTCATATTCGGTAACTTGTTTTGAATAGTAGTTACATGGGTGTATTCCATTATCAAAATGTATTCAGTTTAACAGACACAAAAATACATGTCAAACTTTGTGTTAGACTTGAATTTAATATATATCTTTTGGAAAGGTGAGAGGAGAAACAACATCTTTAAAATATTGATTCTTTTCATCCAGGATTATGATATGTCTGTCTTTTTATTTTTATTAACGTTGTAAAATGGTATTTTTCTTTGTTCATTGTTTATTTTCTTTTTCTTAACGTGCCAGCTGGAGAACTACTAATGTATAATTATCTTTTTATCCTACTGAGTTTTCTTTATAATTTTAAGACTCCTTGGTTGATTCCTTGATTCTCTTATCTGCCAGGTTGATTGTCATCTACAAGTAATGATAATTTTATATCTTGATTATATATATATAGTTTCTCTCTCTTTTATTTGTTTTGGGATATTGTTTTCCCATGGTGATTTAAGTGAGAAATGTCATTCTAAAATTTGGGCATCTTGAATTGAGACCAAAGCATGAGTTAATCCTGGATGAAGCACAAATTATAGTGAAATCTTTTATCTTTGTCTATAGTTATTGATAACAATTTTTTTGGTTAGATTTCTTTACACATTCTTTAAATCTTTCTTAACAGACTGAATCTCAGTTTAAACCAGCATAGTCCCCACAGTGCTTTCTGCAATGATGGGAAGGTTTTATACCTGTGCAGTCCATTAGGTTATTCAGTGGCCCCATCAGGCTTGTGCACAAAGTAAATGTTGCTTATGTGACCGAGGTATTAATATTGAGTATAATTTTATTTATTTTCATTTAATTTGTTTAAATAGCCACAACTGGCTAATAGCTACTACCTTAGATAATGAAGATTTAAACACTTGTATGTGCCGAGAGGCTATTGCCAATAAGTTAAAAGCCCCTTGGTCATAGAGCCTCAATAGTAAATCTACAACTTTAACTACAATAACCTCAGCTTTATCTTTCTCACTGCAGCTTTTACATGCACCTTTTTCAAGGATACAGTCAAGACTGTTTTTTGGTAATTATTTTGGTTTGTTTTGTACTCCTTGATAACACTGTAAACATTCTAATATCTATTTTATTCAGAATTCCCAACGCCTATGACTATATTGAAAGAGTTGTAAGAAACGTAGTCTCTTTTCCCGCCTCCTGGAAACTGGGCTAAAATGCTGACATCAATTTATTTGGCAACTTGATATATAGGAGGTCCTCTTTTTCCTTTTATGACTACAGATTTGGAAACATCTTCATAATAGCACGATCAAAACTCTGCCCCCTCATTAAATTTACACAAGCAAGTTATCAACAACCAGGCCTAGTCAATGAAAGATCACTACAAAGCCATAAATCTGAGTATACAATTTATTGTAAAAATAAGTAAGCAGTAATCTGCTAAACTCTGGTCTTTAAAATAAAGGAAGATTTTTCCAAATATAGATGGGCTGATTTCTAACAATTGTAAATTATTAATCTTTGATAAAGTTTCCCCTATAATTGAAAATTTTACCTTTCAGTTTGCCGCACATAGTACTGAAGCACATACCCTCTATAATAATATAAGCAAGCAAAACAAAATCCATAAATAAACAAATACAGCTGGGAGTGGTGGCTCACGCCTGTAATTGCAGCACTTTGGGAGGCTAAGGCAGGTGAATCACTTGAGTTCAGGAGTTTGAGACCAGCCTGGACAACATGGCGAAGCCCTATTTCAGCCCCTTGGGAGGCTGAGGCAAGGGGATCATTTGAGCCCAGGTTGTGGAGCTTGCAGTGAGCCAGATTGCACCACTGCACTCCAGCCTGAGCAACAGAGTGAGAGCTTGTCTCAAACAGAAACAAAAACAAAACAAACAAACAAAAAATACAGATAAATGAATATAGTCAGAATGTATTTTTTACTTCCTGTATCTATATCCTTTGCAATGTGACTTCACAAATGTTCCCTCAAAAGGTGACATCTATTTTCTTCTCTCCTTGCATAAGGGCTGTCTTTGACTAGGTGGTAGAGGCAGACAGGAAGTGAGCTAGTTCTGAGTCTGTGCTTTAAGGGTCCTTGTGTGCTTTTGCTTGACTTCTTAGAATTCTGCTCAGCCACAGTGTGAAAAAATCCAGGCGACCCTGCTCCTTACATGAAGCAGAGATCAGTCATTTCAAAGCTGAGGTCGCTCTAGACCAACTAACCTTAGCTGATCCAACAGCAGATAGATGGTAAGTAGCACAGGAGCGTGCAAGGCCCTGAGTATAAGGCTCTTTGACTAGTACATAGCACACCACCTTCCATGAAGTAGGAGCTCAATAAATACTCACTGAATGAATGAGTGTTGTTCTTTTGCTTAATCTTCCACTTGCACATAGAATAAAACCCAAACCCATATCATGGCCTACAGGGCTTGCATGATATAACTCCTGTCCTCCAACTTACAACTCATCTCACACTACTTTCAGCCATATACTTCTTTACCTTTCCATTCTCACTTCTGAAGCTTTTTGTTGTTTACCCTGCCTGTTTGTGTAGTTGGAACCACATCATGACCCTATTCTCATCTTGAAAAGCAGAAAGGCATTCCCAGTGATAATCTCAGTACAGCAAAGCCACTCCTTGGTCAATATCACGTTATTTTCTTTTCTTCTTTAGACATCTTCTTAACACTTATCCTTATTAAAACAATCTTGTTTCTTGTCTTATTGTTTTAGTATTTGTATCTTCTATTAGAGTGTAAGCTCATGAGAAGAAACTTTTTTTTTTTGGTTATCTTCACTATTTCATAAACTGCACTTTAGCACTTAGACCAGGAAATAACACTTAGTAAAAAAAGTACATAACAAATAAATGAACGAGCAACATCTAATTTCCCCAACTGATAGATGAACAAAAACCCAATATCCTTAATTAAGTATTTTCTGGATTAATTATTGCTATAACCTCTAACATCAGAGATTGTTTCTGTAACCTAAGCTTTTAAGTTACATGCTCCCAACCCTCTATTATCATTGCATCAAATAAATTAAAAGAAAAATCCCCTTTAGAGCAAGATAGACTAGAGCAGATAAGAGTTGTCAACTTAATTTTGCATGATTAGAAGAGGATAGCCAAGTGGCAACAGCTTAGCAAAACAAAAACCATGACATTTTGCTGTCTTGTGGGAAGCCAGAAAAGAGAAAACCAATTTATGCAGCAGGATCTATTAAAAGCTTCATAACTAGAGGTTCCAGATGCCTTTAAACGATTGTGGGATGTGTGTGTGTGTGTGTGTGTGTGTGTTTGTGTGTGTGTGTGTGTGTGAGAGAGAGAGAGAGAGAAAGGGAGAGAGAAGGAAAAAGGTATAAAAGCAGGAGGATTAATTAACTATGAGTGTGAAGTATAAGAAGTAGTTAGATCCCCAAATTTTCTCTCTAATTTCACACCTAGTGAATGTCCCCCACTCCAACAAGCCTTCCCCTGTACACGTTTACTATTTAAGTAAAGAGAGAAAGTTTACTCCTTTGCAATGTTGAAGCTAAGATTCTCTAAATTTGGGGACCGTGGGTACAGCAAAGAGTAAGAGTGAGATGCTCTATTTATTGATTGAAAGCACATCCATAGGTAAGAAACAAGTCCCCTTCCTTGCTGGCTTTCAGAATGCTGAGTTAAGAGTTCTGTCTCTAAGACTAAGGGTTAGAGGAGCTCTTTGGGGAGAATTTCACCAGCCCAAGAGAAAATAACTACTCTTATCAAATCAAACTATGCTTAAACACATCAGTTAATAAGGCTTGAACAAACAGTTTCGAATCAGCTTTTTATTATCGCACACTAAAATATGAACTGGCAGCCAATAAATAGTTGACATTTGAGCAAAACTTCTAGCATATGAGACAGATCAAATAACCAAGAATAGTCTCAGAGGAGAAGAGATTGATGAGGGAGAGAACACAAAATATTATTTAATTCTATAGTAATTAATTTCTTCAGATGAATACTAACAAAACAGAATAGTTTTTTTTTTTTTTTTTTTGAGACCGAGCCTCACCCTGGAGTGCAGTGGCATCATGTCGGCTCACTGCAACCCTGCAGCCTCTGTCTCCTGGGTTCAAGCAATTCTCCTGCCTCAGCCTCCTGAGTAGCTGGGATTACAGGCACCCACCACCACACTCGGCTAATTTTTATATTTTTAGTAGAGACGGGGTTTCATCATGTTGGCCAGGCTGGTCTCGAACTCCTGACCTCAGGTGATCTGCCCGCCTCGGCCTCCCAAAGTGCTGAGATTACAGGCGTGAGCCACTGCACCCGGCCAAGAATAGTTAAAGAAAAAGGTTATTTGTAGAAAATAAGAAAGACCTTTTAGTAATAAGATAGTACAAAATAACTACAATAATAATTTAAAACAGAAAATATTTAAAAATCCATTGAAATTCAGACAATTGAGTTGGGGAAATTTCCCCAAAAGGAGAACAAAAAGATAGATATAAGTCAATAAAACAGAAATATAAGTTACTGGAGGATTAGATCAAGAGATTCACTATCCAGCTAACATAAGTAAATACATAGAAAATGGAAAGTGGAAATGATGGACAAGAGATTGACAGAAAAATTAGAAAATGTTTTAGTATCACAAGACATGAGTTTTCAGCTTTAAAAATAATTAGCTTCATTAGTCATTCCACAATGTATATACATTTCAACCATAATGTTGAACATGAAAAAATAAGATATATGTATATATAAACAAAACCAAAAATCTAATTATGAAATTTCAAAACATCATAGAGCAGGCATTAACAATTCCAGAGAGATGAAAGAGGTCAGAAATCACAACGCTGTCAGCCTTCTCGACAAAAATACTGAAAACTAGAAGAAAATCGATAAATGTTTTTAAAATTCTCAGACGACTAAATTTACATGTAAAACCAAACTATGAATAAAATCATTTGCATATACTGTGAATGCACCCTTTCTCAAAAACTATTCGAAGATCTACTCTACCAAGGTAGGAACATACCTCAATTAACAACAAGACATGGAGTGGGGAAACAGATAATCCAACACAAGAAAGAAACATAGGATCTTAAGGTAAGAATTGATTGATTCCCAGGATAACTGCTGGGCAGCAGGCTTAGAGGGTAGTCAGCAGTAATAGAGCAGAAGGATGCAAGGTGCCAGGAGAAAGACTTCTTAGTATGTGTTACCATTTTGAGAAATGTTACAGAGTTTTAATACAAATGTAAGGCTTAAGTCATAAGAGGTCTATTGAGAACTAAGAAAAGTATAAAAGTGGGTAACCTGTATTGGCAGGATAAAAGGAACTGGAGAAGAAAAGAAATGTAATCATACTTTGCTCAGCTATAACCAATATTAACAGAATTATAATAATGGGAACAATGATCATTAACAAGACACATGTATTATTATATTCAGAGGATGGGAGAAGGCAATGAATGTTTGTCCAAGAGAAGGAGTAGTGAAAAAATCAATCCTCACCTTATACAGTAACCACAAAACATACATAATTTTTATTTTACATTTTTTACAGATTTGACAGTCCCCGCATCCCCAACTCCCCTACCCTTGACTGTTTGTCCTGGGGTATGCTTAATGTGAAGGTTTATTTAGCGAAAATCAACCAAAGACACAATTCATCTGAGACATTGCATCACAGATGCACATGCGGGGACTGATGAAAATGCTTCATGCACTGTATTCATTTCAATTTTTCACAATCTGTTGAAATATAGCTTGCTAATGAGGGACAAGCACTTTGACCATGCTGAGGTGGGTGAAACATAATAAGCATATCATGTATCATGTTGCATACATCATGCACTGTAAGGTAACATCAATAAATCACTTATTATGTATATCTGCCTGTTTCAGGCCATTGTAGCCATCCTGTGCAAAAAGTCCATACATCAAGTGTTATTTTTAAAAAATGAGAAATAACTCTATAAAAATATTATCTAGGAAGATCAAAAAAAAATTGTGTGAGCTGGGAACCAGTATAGGAGTAGTACGGGGAATGAATATTCTGTTTTACTATAAGCTTCGTAAGGACTGCTTGACTTTTAAAAAAATGTACATGTATTGCATTGAAAAAAATTCAACGAAATAAAACCAAAGCCTTTCTCTTTACCATATATAAATTATTTTGTAATTGAGTGTTAAATGTGAGCATGCTTGTGCTCACCTACCTAGAAGTTATCAAATATATGTATGTTTGATTCAATCTCATATTTCAATTCAGTATATTTTTCTTTTTTTTTATTATACTTTAAGTTTTAGGGTACATGTGCACATTGTGCAGGTTAGTTACATATGTATACATGTGCCATGCTGGTGCGCTGCACCCACTAACTCGTCATCTAGCATTAGGTATATCTCCCAATGCTATCCCTCCCCCCTCCCCCCACCCCACAACAGTCCCCAGAGTGTGATATTCCCCTTCCTGTGTCCATGTGATCTCATTGTTCAATTCCCACCTATGAGTGACAATATGCGGTGTTTGGTTTTTTGTTCTTGCGATAGTTTACTGAGAATGATGGTTTCCAATTTCATCCATGTCCCTACAAAGGACATGAACTCATCATTTTTTATGGCTGCATAGTATTCCGTGGTGTATATGTGCCACATTTTCTTAATCCAGTCTATCATTGTTGGACATTTGGATTGGTTCCAAGTCTTTGCTATTGTGAATAATGCTGCAATAAACATACGTGTGCATGTGTCTTTATAGCAGCATGATTTATAGTCCTTTGGGTATATACCCAGTAATGGGATGGCTGGGTCAAATGGTATTTCTAGTTCTAGATCCCTGAGGAATCGCCACACTGACTTCCACAATGGTTGAACTAGTCTACAGTCCCACCAACAGTGTAAAAGTGTTCCCATTTCTCCACATCCTCTCCAGCACCTGTTGTTTCCTGACTTTTTAATGATTGCCATTCTAACTGGTGTGAGATGATATCTCATAGTGGTTTTGATTTGCATTTCTCTGATGGCCAGTGATGATGAGCATTTTATCAGCTTAAGGAGATTTTGGGCTGAGACAATGGGGTTTTCTAGATAAACAATCATGTCGTCTGCAAACAGGGACAATTTGACTTCCTCTTTTCCTAATTGAATACCCTTTATTTCCTTCTCCTGCCTGATTGCCCTGGCCAGAACTTCCAACACTATGTTGAATAGGAGCGGTGAGAGAGGGCATCCCTGTCTTGTGCCAGTTTTCAAAGGGAATGCTTCCAGTTTTTGCCCATTCAGTATGATATTGGCTGTGGGTTTGTCATAGATAGCTCTTATTATTTTGAAATACGTCCCATCAATACCTAATTTATTGAGAGTTTTTAGCATGAAGGGTTGTTGAATTTTGTCAAAGGCTTTTTCTGCATCTATTGAGATAATCAGGTGGTTTTTGTCTTTGGCTCTGTTTATATGCTGGATTACATTTATTGATTTGCGTATATTGAACCAGCCTTGCATCCCAGGGATGAAGCCCACTTGATCATGGTGGATAAGCTTTTCGATGTGCTGCTGGATTCAGTTTGCCAGTATTTTATTGAGGATTTTTAATCCTCAATAAATCCATCAATATTCATCAAGGATATTGGTCTAAAATTCTCTTTTTTGGTTGTGTCTCTGCCCGGCTTTGGTATCAGAATGATGCTGGCCTCATAAAATGAGTTAGGGAGGATTGCCTCTTTTTCTATTGATTGGAATAGTTTCAGAACGAATGGTACCAGTTCCTCCTTGTACCTCTGGTAGAATTCAGCTGTGAATCCATCTGGTCCTGGACTCTTTTTGGTTGGTAAACTATTGATTATTGCCACAATTTCAGCTCCTGTTATTGGTCTATTCAGAGTTTCAACTTCTCACTCAAAGCCGCTCAACTACATGGAAACTGAACAACCTGCTCCTGAATGACTACTGGGTACATAACGAAATGAAGGCAGAAATAAAGATGTTCTTTGAAACCAACGAGAACAAAGACACAACATACCACAATCTCTGGGATGCATTCAAAGCAGTGTGTAGAGGGAAATTTATAGCACTAAATGCCCACAAGAGAAAGCAGGAAAGATCCAAAATTGACACCCTCACATCACAATTAAAAGAACTAGAAAAGCAAGAGCAAACATATTCAAAAGCTAGCAGAAGGCAAGAAATAACTAAAATCAGAGCAGAACTGAAGGAAATCGAGACACAAAAAGCCCTTCAAAAAATCAATGAATCCAGGAGCTGGTTTTTTGAAAGGATCAACAAAATTGATGGACCGCTAGCAAGACTAATAAAGAAAAAAAGAGAGAAGAATCAAATAGACACAATAAAAAATGATAAAGGGGATATCACCACCGATCCCACAGAAATACAAACTACCATCAGAGAATACTACAAACACCTCTACGCAAATAAACTAGAAAATCTAGAAGAAATGGATACATTCCTCGACACATAAATTCAGTATATTTTTCAAACTGGGAAACTAAGGGAGCTTGCCAAGGTAAATTACCCTAGCAATTATACATTTGACACATCACATAATATTCTAAACACCTCTTATATCTGTTATTTTTTAAATTATGATAAACAAAATCTTATTAGTAAATTTTATTACCAACATTTTAAACCTCTCCTGATCTAGTGATCTTATTTCAGTTATATCTGACACAATTTCAATTTTAACAAAATAGTAGTACTTATCATTTACTCCCATCACAATACCTTAATAATTTCTTTTTAGTTTTAATGATTAGCTAAGCTCATGAGCGTTAAATATAAATTACATTACAAGGTTCCAAAAGCAGGTAAAAATTATCAACAACAAAAGTAAAGGCCCAAATGGGAATTAAGCAATATCATATTTTTCCTCCAGTATAGGACTATCTTTAATTCTCTTTAGACTTGATATAATGAGGTAAACTCTATACAAATAAAAAGTCTCTGAAGTTTCTTTTTTCTATAAAACTCACACAATATAGAATTCTCTCCAACGTATTTAAAAACATACTTTTATAGTATGGGATAAGCACATGGCTCTTCTGAGAGTAAAAGATACTAAAATGTAAGGTATTACTTGAAAAAAAAAAAGTGCCTAACAAAATTTTTCAAATAGACTACCATAAATGATATATATCCCCTAAAAGGAAATAATATGGTATCCAAAATTATAATAAAATAGAGGTTTATAATCTGTTGTTATAAAAAGCCTTAAATAGGCTTCACCAAGAAATGTGTACTATTCAATATGTGAAGAAAGATATATATTTAAAAGTAAATACACTAAAAGAAAAAAATACAATGTAAATTGCAAATTTCTCGGTATGTATATATCACATTTTTATGACTCTGTATGTGAAATTAACTCAAGCCACCTACTGTATCGACTTTATTGATGGCAATTTCTTATCAACAGCATGAACAACTATGTCCATTATTCAAAATGTCAGTGATAAGTCAAACATGGAAAAATAAGACTACTGGCCCAAATATCATTTTCTTTGGCTTTAGTTTTACTTCAAACATTGTACAGACCAATCCAGTAAATGAAAAATAAATCCTGCAGGCTTAAGAGAAAATAACACTCTTCTATGTAAATGGGAAATTTCCTTTGGAGTAGTAGACAGCAGAATAAAATATTGATAAAAGCGGGGGTTCTAGTTTGAGCAGACCTGGTTTGGGATTCCAGCTTGACAAGTCTCTACCCATGCACACTTCACCACTCTTATTTCTCATGGCCAAGTGCTATAATTCTGAACTATATGGACAATAATAGTAACCTGCTGAACTCTGCTGTGTCTGTTGAACAACTGAACAATAGCAATGGGGCTATTTTATAGTGTTTGGAGTGACAAATTAAGCATTTTATGAAAAGCACTTATAACCTAGTGCCTGTCCCTATAGCATAGTGGAGCTAAGTATATGTCAGTAATCTAAATCGTATTCAGTATTGCTATATGCAAATAAAGTGTATTAGAACATTACCTTTTATTTGTCCTAAGCTCATTCTCCTTCAAAAAGATTACAGATTAAAATTTTGATTTATTTGGAATAGAGTTATTAATTTTTTTAAAATTTCCAATTAATTAGGAGTTGCGATATTATTTGATTATTGCATAATTTATACAAAATAACATTTAGCATCTATATACACACAGACACCGACATACATATATTAACACAAAATCTCAGCACTCAGGCTGGTGTAATACTCTTCTTCAGAGGTTTGTTAGTGATTTATAAAGTAACTTAAGCATATTTAAGTAATATTTACTCAGTGGATTAAGCAATATATTTTGACTCATATATCACATATTTACTCATGTGTTTAATACATTAACATTTATTGTGCATGCACAGGGTGCCACACATGCATTGAATATAAGGAAAATATGAAGATAGAGTTTGCAAAGAAAGCAGGTATAAAAGGAGATTTATAGAAAGAAATAATCGGCAGAGGTATGTGGAACTTACAGAGACAGCGGACAGTGTTACTTCTGTCTAGGAGAATGGAAAGTGTCTCAGTGTGATGTCATGTTTTCAGCTAAATCTTTACAGATAAGTAGAAAATTTTATGCTCGATTTGTTGGTGGCTGGAAGTAACTGTAATAGAAAGAGAGACTGAAATTGGAAAAATTATGGAAACCAGAAAAAGTGAACAGTATAATTGGAGAATAACTCAGCATACATATTATTACAAAGTGGCAGAAGCTGAGATTGAAGGGGTTGTTAATGGTCATACATTGAAAGGCCTTAAATGCCCAACCAGATATTTTAGAGGTGGAAAAGATAATTGCCTTTTCCTGACACTGGTGGGCTTACAAGACCCCCAAAAGAAATATATGTAGAGATACAGAGAAACAGTGTAATTTGCTTAAAGAATTACATATAATTCTGTATTTGTGATATATAGACAATGAGGTGAAGAATAAACTAATATACGTAGCCAGAATATAGCTTTGCATCTCTGAGAAATATGGTGTTTTAGCACATAAATGATGATATCTTAAATAGGGTTTATTGGTTGCAAGCAACAAAAACTGAATCTGGATAATTCATCCAGAAAATAAACTTGTTGAAAGAGATTGAGAAGTTCCTAAAATTGCTAAGAAATCTGGAGAACTTTTGTTGAAGGAGAATAAAACCAATGTAATTCTTGGGATGTGGGTCCCAGGTACTTACAAAGAGTCTTGCATACTGACTCCTCAATAATGTAAAGTTTAAGTCATTGTTCCATTTAGTTCATTATTCAAAGTAACAGGAGTTGTTTTGAGTAAACTAACTAGCTAAGGCCACTAAGCTAATCCTTTGAGAATGCATTCTTGCTTATTATTTCATCAAATTACACAAAATGGAGATGATCCTCTAAAACAAAATTGGCAATCTATTCCAATGAAATGAGAAATGAATGTTGATTCCAGAAATTAGCAAATTTCCATTAAGGATAGGAAATTATTGTAAGCTTTGAAACAATTAAATGGCATGATCAAATTTGTTTTTAGATGGATGGCTGTCTTGCATGGATCAAGAATAGAAAGGAAGAGTACACAATTTCTAGGTATTAAAATTGTCAAATGAAAAGGTGATGATTTTTACCAAGACAGTGAAAAAGATACAGCTATCTTGTGACATCTTTGAAATAAATAAATCTTAAATTACATATCAAAAATAATTTATTACTAAATTCTCAATATTTGCTTACTTTTTCTTTTTTCTGTAAAGAACAAGTAGAGGAATAAAATAATTTCTATAATAAGATTAATAATAGGAAGGGTAATTATATTTCCATTGTTTGGACAATATATTTAATTCTGTCAAAGTTGTGCCAGGTTTACAAAGAGTTTGTCAACTTTATTTTTAACAAATGTAGTTATATAATTTGAAACAATTATATAATCCAAACCAACTTTATATTTATTTAGATGAAGGTCTATTTGACCCTATTGCATATTGTAACACTGTCAAAATTATAGTCTGTGTTTTGTTGAATTTTAGATATGTGAAGTTTAATGAGGTAGATGTCAAACTATTTTTAATATAAGGACTCATATGTTATATTATATTTAGATATCATTGGGAGTAATTTTATCATTCAATTTGTAAATACCTTTTAAACTTTATAATATTCAGTGTTAACATTCATGGAATAATATTTTGTGGATTAACATTTAAAAAGTGAAAATTTGTTAGGGAGAAAATATGAAAGAATAATTTTGGAAAAGCTTTATTCTTGTAGAAAGTTATTTTATAATATTGCATACAGAATAATATAATGTATAATGTTTTTCAAAAAAAAGTTACAAATAATCTGTGTTAGGCAGAATCTAAGAAGATCCCTAACATTTCCCCACTTCCTGGAACTTACATCTTTGTACATTTCCTCCTACTGAGTGTAGGCTGAACCCAATAACTTGCTTCTAATGGAATACAGCAAAAATCATGGGATATTACTTCAATATTAAGTTGCAGAAAGTTTGTAACTTCCAACTGGGATGCTCATTTTATTTCACTCTCTTATCTTCTATGATCAAAGCCAGCTGCCACGTCAGTAGATGTCTAATGGGAAGTCCCATACATAAGGAACTGAGGACTGCCTCCACTTAGTAGCAAGAGAGGAATTGAACCACTCTGCCCAACAATCCTCAAGGAAATGGATCCTGCCAACAATCAAGTTACATAAGCTCCAAAGCCTAGTCTGTCCCAGGTAAGCCTTCAGATAAAATAGGAGCCTCAGCTGAGATCTTGATTGTGGCCTTTTGGAATGCATTGATCTAGAGAAACTTCAGTAACCTGTGCCTGGGCATCTGAAGTAAACTATGAGATAGTAAATGTTCATTGCTTTAAACCACTATGTTTTGGGATACTTAGTTACTTAGCAATAGGAAACTAATACACAGATATTTGGAGAAAATATTGTCTCATAATTTTCTTTACATTAAAATGATGTTATACTTCTGTATATTTATAGAGATAAAAATATGGTATCTATACTACTTCTATATTAACTAAAAATTGTTTTGACATGATGGAGATACAATTAAATAGTCTTGGATTATTAAAATAAACATGCTTTTTCAATAACTTTCACATGTTTCTCCTTTATATACAAAAGCTTTTGTTATTATCAATAGCTTTGCTTTTACTTTCAGTTTTGTTTAACCGTGGAAAACACTTTTCGGTGTATGTTTAACTGCAAAGTTATTTCTACCTCACAATAACTAGATGCTTTACTGCTAAACTGGTTAGTTTTTAGAGATAAAACTTACTATTTTTAGATTCATAAAGCACATGAAGAATAAGAAATTATAGTAAATGCATGAGAGTTTAGACATAATATCACCAATATCTCTTTTTTGCATAGACATGTGTCATACGGATAAGAAAAATAAAGTCATCTTCATAAAATGCACTGATTCATTTTTTTACTCAAATATTTGAGTAAACTTTACCATTTTTTTCTCCTAACAATCTACCAAATTTGTGCTTTTCTAATCTCCTCCCTAGATATGCAAATTATAAAAGCACAGTGAAGGGAGAGAAAGTGTGGTTTTGACACCTTACTATGTTGGCTTCATGCCTTCATGAGCAATTCACCAGATGTAAAGCATTGGAATGAATAAGATAAAAGCAACAGAATTATTTCCTTTATTTTCTCATGAGAAACAATATACTATAGTGCTTTGTTTCTCAACCATTAATAAATAAGATAATGTATACTGTTATGCACAATGAGACCACCCCCAAAAATGATTGTGACAAAATGAAAATAAAGAAGATGAACGAGTATGGATGAGGCCAATATTAAAACTTCACTAAACACAAAAGCTCAGTCTCACTCATCTTATACTACATAGCTGTATGTTGATAGCTATGTTGCGAAGAGGTGGGCAGGTGAGGACGGCTTCATCAGTAAGTATTTAGATGTAGTCTTTACACATACACCCTTCCCCTCTTGACACGCACACCCATAAACCCACATATACACACATCAAATTAAAATCTGAATGAAAGAGCTCTGAGTTTCAAATATTAAATCAACCAAGTGTAATAGGATTCCACAATCTAGAACTTGTTAATAGTTGAAATCTAACTTTTCTTTGACACGAAAGTTACAGAAATATTGTGGTGTTGCTACCAGATACTCAAAAACAATGTTTTGTAAGAGCAGATCTTCATATTTAATTAAAAAAATAAAATATTCATTTTTAATGAGTTAATATGAAAAATTTAATGAACCAATAAGTACAGATTTGTCATTTTTTTTTTCTTTGAGACAGGGTCTCACTCTCACTCAGGCTGGAGTGAGTGGCACAATCATGGCTCACTGCAGCCTCAACTTCCTATGCTCAAGTGATGCTCCCACCTCAGACTCCCAACTAATTTTTTTGGTTGGGGGGATTTCTTTTTGTAGAAATGGGGTCTCACCATGTTGCCAAGGCCATCCTCAAACTCCTGGCCTCAAGCAATCCACCTACATCGGCCTCCCAAAGTGCTAGGATTACAGATGTGAGCCACCATGCCTAGCCAAGATTTGTTATTTCTATTGAGATTTCTGATAAAACATGTATTTTGAGACAATAAAATTCTAAAATATTTGCTTAATAGAATCACACTTTTTTATTACTCATGAAGTCCACATAATTTTACCTAATTATTACAATGAGAGTGGTAATAAACATTAGTACATCATTCATAAATATTATATTTCAAAAGTTTTATATATTATTTTTATTATCACAGCTGATCAAAGTATACATTATTATTTTTCTAATATAGGAAAATGGTAATGCAGTAAGATTCCATAATTTTTCCAAAATTTACAAAAATAAGTTAAAAATCCATAATGAAAACCCTGCCATGTACAGCCACAAAGTCTAGGTTTGATATACCACCTCAATATAAAAGTCACGAAATCCGGTTTTAAGTCGGAAAGAAGTGAAAAAATAAGGAGTTTGGCATTTTAACCAAATTTTAAAATATATCAATTTCTGCTTTCATATTATAATAATTTAAATTAGCAACCACAGTGGAATCTAACAATTTTATACATGGATAAGTCAAACAAGGACATGAAAGTCATTATAAAATGGATAAATTTATGTTACCAGTTAGACTCAGTCAAGTCCAAGACCCTCCTTTTTCTTTCTCTTTGCCTCATATTTTCTCCTAGTAAAAATTTCCATTCGTAACTTAGTCCTTTGATTTGTCAACCCTAAAAAATATGGAATTATCTTCCAAGCTGTCTTTGTACTTTATAAACCACTGATTTACACCTTAAAAATCTTTGATTTGTCTACTTTTCTTAAAGTCCATACATTCTTCCCCAGAAAGTTCTCATTCAATAGAAACTAAATTTAAGATACCGTATTATGCTATGAGAAGAGTTCTCATTCTTCCTAGCAAATGCAAGTCTATGCTCACATTGCCCAAACTTCACATTCACCCAGGGACCATAAGGAACAATAAGAATCTTCTGGCCAGGAGCGGTGGCTCAGGCCTGTAATCCCAGCAATTTGGAAGGCCGAGGTGGGTGGATCACCTGAGGTCAAAAGTTCCAGACCCGCCTGACCAATATGGTGAAACCCTGTCTCTACTACAATTACAAAAATTAGCCGGGCGCAGTGGCATGTACCTGTAGTCCCAGCTACTCGGGAGGCTGAGGCAGGAGAATTGCTTGAACCCGGGAGGTGGAGGTTGCAGTGAGCCGAGACTGCGCCACTGCACTCCAGCCTGGGCGACAGAGCAAGACTCCATGTCAAAAAAAAAAAAAAAAAAAGAATCTCCTTCCATTTTCTGACTGGAATGTTAGTTTAAAATTTAAAGTATAGATTACCTTTATTGTAAAACTGCTGGAACACAAAGATAATAGAAAAAAAGACATTTGAAGTCTGGATCACCTTAGTCTACCTCCTCTTTCTTTTCTTCTCTGTCCTGATTTTTTTTTTTATTTGAAAGGTAGTTATAATATTCAATAACATGCAGTGTTTCTGTGGAGTTTGAATAGCTTGATTTAAATGAAGTATCTAGCAGACGTCTTGTTGCATATTAGATACTCAGTAAATGGTAACCATGAGTATTATAATTAAATAAGCACCTTCTTGCTCTAATTGTACTGGAAAATGCCTCTTCAAAATTATTCAATTCAGACAAATTAGAAGGAACATTAGAATAATGTCTACAGAAATATTCCCTGGGATGTGGTTGAAGGTAAACTGAGTAGAACAAGAGACCTTTCTGAAAATACATACACTTACACCCTTCAACATCAAAATACAAGTGGTTTGATTCCTAATTGCCCAGTTAATGAGGTGAGCAACAGGAAGTGTGCATTTAATGAGATATACTAATTTTCAAATATTGAGCAATTTGTGCCTTATTAAACATTAATAGAAATGCCCATATTGCTAATCAAATAAAATATCATAAAAAGAAATCGAATTCTTCCACAAATTAAGTTACAATTCTACATTTTAAAGGCAAAATTCATTCTGTATTTTGAAATAATACTGAACATTCAAAAGTTGGCGTTTTCCTATTAAATGTACCTAGCTTTTATATGAATCAAAACTATACATTTGATGGAATATATTAGCTATAAGTATACATCAACATTAAGAACACTATATTTATACAATTGGTAAATCATAATGCATTACTATATGTTTTAAAGTACACCATATAATTCTGATAAATAATGAAATAAAATACTAATATAATTGATTACTGTAATAATTTAAAAATATTTGCAGAAACAGATTAGCTTGGTAGAAATGTAATATAGTATTTCTATTCAAAAGTCACGTGTACACATCACTGGATCTTATTTTGCAACAGTACTATAAAGAATTTGGGCTTAATAACATATCAAACAGGCTAGTGTTTGATGTCATTTTTAAAAACTATAAATTTATGTATTACTTGCAAACATGCAGAATCTAACAAATCATTTTCTCAGTAATTCATTTCTTTTTAACATTAGAAAAGTTTAAAACTTTGTCAGGTAAACAATTTTTTAGATAGACTTTGAGGGATGAAATCGGCTGCACAATGCACTATATTGGTAGAGCTTTTTATATATTTTGTCTTCTGACCTCTGGGATTTCTGTGTTGAAGAAAAAACAGCCCCTTCTTTTACTTAAAGACAGGTTATGAGCTAATTTGTATTTCTAGCTCAGAATTCTTGGCCATTTTTACTCACTCTTCATGTGTATTTCATATATTATCTTTAAAACTAACTTTAACTCATAAAGAATACAAGAAATTCTAGAATTTGAAGTATCTTTCAGTCTTTCCATTTTACAAATGTGAAAACTGTGTTTCAATGAATTTAAATTACTTGGTCAGTCACTCATACTGTTAGTAGGAGAGATTTCAGTAGATTATCATTATTTGTGTTCATTACAATGATTTCCTTCTTAGTGCAAAGAGATCATTCTAAACTTGATGCTGTATAATTCTCTATATTCAGAAATTTGGCTGCTTACCTTAACATCAAACAGGAACTATTATTATTGCACAACTTTTAAGGGCAACCTGATTGGATGATACTGATTATGCCTTATTTTTTTCCTCTGAAATGTTATTTTGTTTTAAACCAAAAAATAGAAAACCTTGGTAGATTGAATGCATTCTGTGAATATTTAAGAAATATTTTCAATGTATTGGAATTCAAAAAAAATGGAACATAACACATTATATAAACTATTTTAATATTCAGGATATACAATATTGAATTATAAATATGATCTTTTTTCTTGATGAAAATTAAAATGACTAAAATTTAGCTTTTAGTTACCACTTTGAATACAAAAGAGACCGTACAAATTCAAGTCTTTTTATCATTTGAATTTAAATACACAACCTGCGGTGTGTTAAACTGATAAACAGTATAATAAAAAAAAAAATTATATACGTGATTTTTGACCTGAAATAAGATTTAACTTAAAAATAAGCTTTAGTTTATCTATAAGACTTCATGCATTCATATTTTCTTTTTTTCTTTTTTTTTTTTTTTTTTTTTTTTGAGACGGAGTCTCCCTCTGTCGCCCAGGCTGGAGTGCAGTGGCGCGATCTCAGCTCACTGCAAGCTCCGCCTCCCAGGTTCACGCCATTCTCCTGCCTCAGCCTCCCGAGTAGCTGGGACTACACGCACCCGCTACCACGCCCGGCTAATTTTTTTGTATTTTTAGTAGAGACGGGGTTTCACCATGTTAGCCAGGATGGTCTCGATCTCCTGACCTCGTGATCCGCCCGCCTCGGCCTCCCGAAGTGCTGGGATTAAAGGCGTGAGCCACCGCGCCCGGCCGCATTCATATTTTCTTAAGGACCATATCCAATACTGAGAAAATTAAGTGCTAATTAGTTAAGAAAATAAAACAATTTTTTGAATAAAATATGGTTTAATGTTGAAACCACTAACCTTGAATCAACCAATGATAGCCTTTAACAAGACCACAAAAGTCTCATTTATTAAACAAAAGTGACACTTCTAAATTACTTTGAGCAGAAAATAATTTATTTTTATTTCCATTTTATTTTTAAGTTCTTGAATCACTTTTTTCTCTTAATTTATATATATTTTTAATTTTTATGGGTACATAATCGTTGTATGTATCTATGGAGTAAATGTGATGTTTTCATACAGGCGTACAAGGTGTGATGACCAAATTAAGGTAACTGGGGTATCTATTGCCTCAAGCATTTATCACTTCTGTGTGTTAGGAACACAAAGTACTTTTGTAAGCACAATTCCACTCTTTTAGTTATTTTAAAATATACAATGAATTATTGTTAACTATTTTATTCATTCTATATATTTTGTACTTATTAACCATTTCTACTTTATTCCCCACTCCCCACTACCCTTCCTAGCCTCTGGTAGCCAACAGTTTACTCTTTATATCCATGATTTTTATTTATTCTCATTTTTTATTTTTAGCTTCCACAAATGAGTAAGAATATGTGAAATTTGTCTTTCGGCTTGTGCTTGGCTTATTTCACTTAACATAATGTCCACCAGTTCCATCCATGTTGTTGCAAATGACAGGATTTCATTATTTTTTATAAATTAATCATATTCCAATATGTATACATACAACATTTTCTTTATCTATTCAACCATTGATGGACCCTTAGACTGATGTCATATCTTAGTTATTGTAAATAATGCTGCAATGAACATGGTACTGGCATAAAAATAGGCACATAGACACTTGCAGCATAATAGAGAACCCAGAAATAAATCCACACATTTAGCAGTGATCTCATTTTTGACAAGGGTACCAAGAACTTACACTGAGCAAAGGATGGTCTCTTCAATAAATGGTGCTAGCAAAACTGGATATCCACATGCAGAAGAGTGAAACTAGACCCCTCTTGCCATACACAAAAATCATATCAAAACTGATTAAACACTTAAATCTAAGACTTGAACTATGAAACTAGAAAAATACTGGAAAAATATTCCAGAACATTTTTCTGGGCAAAGATTTCTTGAGTAATACCTCACAAGCACAGGCAATCAAACCAAAACAGACAAATGGGATCACATTTGTGTAAAAGCTTCTGCACAACAAAGGAAACAATCAGCAAAGTGAGGAGACAACGCCTTAGAAAAGGAAAATGTTTGCAAACCATTCATATAACAAAAGATTAATAAGCAGACTATTTAAGGAGCTCAAACTATCTAATAGGAAAAAATAAAATAATCTGACTATAAAATTGGCAAAATATCTGAATAGACATTTCTCTAAAGAAGACATACATATAGACAAGTATATGAAAAAATATTCATATCAAAAAAATTCTAATCAGAGCAGTGCAAATCAAATCTACAATGAGACATCACCTCACCCTAGTAAAAATGGCTTTTATCCAAAAACAGGCAACAATGAAGGATGTGGAGGAAGGGGAACCCTTGCACACTGTTGATGGAAATGCAAATTAGTATACCCACTGTGAATAACAGTGTGGAGGTTCCTCAAAAAACTAAAAATAGAACTACCATATGATCCAGAAATCTTACTACTGCATATATATTCAAAAGAAAGGAAATTGATACATCATAGAGCTATCAGAACCTCTGGAATCTTTCTTCATTTAGTCAATATTACAAATTTGTATTTAATATACAAAGTAGTATGACATGTCTATACTCTATCATTGATTCTAAATAATTTTGGAATTTCATCACCCTACTTTTATCTACTCAACAATTGTGCCCTCTACCCCAACCAACAAAATTATTGTCCATTTAAAAAACCAACAAATTAAATAATTATGCATGCTAAAATATAAACTGCTGTTATTATTTTCAGAATTGTGTTTAGTCTTGCAACATCTTGACATTGTGAAACACCTAAAATTGAAACACGTAATGTATTACTAATCCTTCTTCCCTGCTTAGATAATTTCTAAAGACCTATCAATACAATAGATGTAAAATAAATAGTTTTGAAAGATGTATGAGTGCATGCAGATTTCTTTTACTGTTCTGCAAAACAGTTCATAATATGTTTCTCTGTTTCTTACTGATGTTTTTATGACAGTTCACCAGAGCTCTTGCATTTTTAACATGTATCCTTATTCGCTTTATTACTATGCTTTTATCTTTTTATTTTAAAATAAGTATGTATTCACAAAAATTGACAAAAATAATCTAGTGTTTCTTATTACCAAGCATTCTTCAAAAGTGACACATTCAAAATTATAGTGCACTCTCAAAACCAAAAAATTGGTTGTTATAATGCACATCTAGAATTGAATATTCATTTTTATAAAAACCGTTTTAAGACCGGGCACGGTGGCTCAGGCCTGTAATCCCAGCATTTTGGGAGGCCAAGGCGGGCGGATCACGAGGTCAGGAGATCGAGACCATCCTGGCTAACACAGTGAAACCCTGTTTCTATTAAAAATACAAAAAATTAGCCAGGCATGGTGGCACACACCTGTAGTCCCAGCTACTCAGGAGGCGGAGACAGGAGAATCGCTTGCACCCGGGAGGCGGAGGTTGCAGTGAGCCAAGATCGTGCCACTGCACTCCAGCCTGGGCGACAGAGCAAGACTCCATGTCAAAAACAAACAAACAAACAAACTTCTAAAATATGGCTCTTCAGCAAAAACTCTCACTGGTTTAAAATTTTCTCATTTATTATTGCATGCTTATCTATCTTCCTCATTAACCTGCAAATGTTGCTGATTTGAGCATTTATCACCATTAAAATTAAATTATTTTGAACCACATGGTAGATTTCCCTCTCATTTTGAATCTATTTATTCTTTGTTAAATGTCCTTTCTTTTCTTTCTCACTCTGTCGCCCAGGCTGGAGTGCAGTGGTGTAAATGCAGCTCACTGCAGCCTCAACCTCCCGGGCTCAAGTGATCATCCTACCTCAGTCTCCCGAGTAGCTGAGACCACAGGTGTACACCACCGTGCCTGGCTAATATTTTGTTAATTTTTGTAGAGACAGAGTCTTACTATGTTGCTCAGGCTGGTCTCAAACTCCAGGGCTCAAGCAATCCTCCTGCCTTGGCCTCCCAAAGTTCTGGGATTGCAGGTATGAGCCACCACACCCAGCCACTTTGTTTAATTTCTGGAACTTCTCATAATCTTATTCCTTCTATAATTGCCTCCTTCTACTTCATTTTCTTCATCAAAAGCACAATTTCATTCTTATTTTACCTGGATTTCTATTCTGTATATCATTAACAAGAAAATAGTATTCATTAGAAACCCTAAAACTTTTCTGAGTTAGAACTTATCACAAATAGATTCAAAACTCATAAAACGTGTTACCAGTGTTTGTCTCTGCATGAGAGTGAAGTGATAAAGATTATGTGGTTTATGTTCTTCTTTGGTTTATTGAGAACACATAATAGTATTTTTGTAGATAAACCAAGATAATCCATAATATATATGGAAGCATATAATAAAACATAGACTGCACGTGCACATGACTAGTGAGGAGGCAGAGTGATTATATGAAATTTTAATCAGTCCAACTATTAGAAAGAATGTTATTTCTTCTTAGTTTCCAACCATTGGCATTGCTTCAGTTCAGTGTGTCAGTTCCTATGGGTAGCTGCAAGCATATATCAGCTTGAAATGATTATCTTTCTCTCTGTGCAGCCCACTTCCTGCTTGTATGTGCAAAGATATTTGAGAATGGATCAATCCCAACTATAATACTGTGTGTACTATTTAAATTGGATATAAATAGCTAATGAGACTCTAAGTTGCCACTGCTTTGCTTGTAAATTTATATTAGTTACAGAACTTTGAATCTGTTAAATCAGAGGTTTGATTTCTACATAAGAAAATAGCCTTTTCTAAAATCAATTTAATGTGTAAATATATAGTTTTTGTGTTTGCTTTCCTTTCATTTAAATGAGAAGATAAAATCACACACTGTCGGCCAGGAACAGTGGCTCATGTCTATAATCCTATTACAGCTTTTGAGGAGGCTGACAGGCAGATCGCTTGAGCCCAGGAGTTCAAGACCAGCTAGGGCAACGTGGCAAAACCTTGTCTCTACAAAAAATACAAAAGAAAAAAAAATAGCTGGGCATTGTGATGCATGCCTGTAGTCCCAGCTACCCTGGAGGTTGAGGTGGGTGGATCATCTGTGCCCAGGAGGTTGAGCCGTGATCCCACCACTGCACTCCAGCCTGGGCAACAGAGCGAAAGTCTGTCTCAAAACAAAACAAACAAACAAACAAACAAAAGGCACACACTGTTAGTAATTAAGTAATGATGAATTCACAACTTATAATAGGTTGAAGGAGTTAAAAATTAATAATGAAGACTGCTGGGAGAAAATGATTTGGAACATTTGGAATAAGTTTTAACAGATATTTTTTCTAGAGGAAATGGAATAGAGACCTTACAGAAAATTTTGCTTACAGATTTTTTTTCAAAACAACTTTCATTTATGATAGGAAATAAAACAACTAGGAGTAGGCAAAAAGAAAACAAAGAAACTTTGTCTGGAAAGGAAGTTTATTCCCCAGGATAGTCTATCAGTTAGCAGCTATGCTCATAATAAGCATAATACAGTGCATTTTCATATTCCATTGAACTCTGCACAGCTTCCCCCAAACACACAACAAATGAACAAGAGTAGAACTGCAGGCTTTTATTTAATTCAATATTGCATAAATATTAAATGCAGACAGGGAATTGCAAATGGCAAAAGGAGACTCTACTGAATGTAAATTGTGATGAAAATACCATGGGGAAATAATGGTCCCAATTTGCTACTTAGAAAGAAAATTTATGTGAATAACAAGACCAGACTTTCCAAAAACCTCCATTTAATGGTTATCTACCACATTCTGTTGTTACAGAGGTTTTGTTGTTCAATTTCTTTACTTTTCCTAGGATGGTTCACACTGATGTTTCTCCTAGAGTAGGTTCTTACCCTGTCCTAAAATGAAAACTACACATCTACTCAGTAGGAACCAGTGCATTTAAAGCCATATTGTGTTCTGCGACTAGCACAATGCAAGGACAAAGTAAATGTTAAAAATGAATAATTAACTGACAAAAATAATCAACATTCTGGCTTTAAAAGGCTCCCAGAAACACAGTCTCTCTAAAGTGAGCTCTCAGTGTCTCCTTTATTTCCAAATTCAGAACAGCTTTGACTCAAATCACTGAACATTGGGCATGAAGTACCTTCCTGAATTTATTCCTTTGTTTAGAAGAAATCATCTGTATCTTATTGTCTCTCTGAATGCTAAATGTGAATGGCTTCTTCTCACTTAGCTTGTCATTTGACTCTATAAAATAATGTAAAGTCGGGTTATAAGTGTTTCTTTAGAAAACTTTGTAGTCTTCGATATATGTCTGGATTTTATATATTATATAAAATCATAATATTTTCTTTCAAAAAATCATTAATGTCAACTAAACATCTTCAAAATAAGAATATTCTGATAATTTGTCTTTAGTTCTCTTTAGAGACTTCTGAACCACATTGATCTGGACCAAAATGGAATGTGATGCACAATCTCATAGCTCGAAATGAAAATAAAATTCCACTTTCCATTTCCTTGTCAAATTGTTTTCTGTGTCTTGCACTGCACTACAGTGGAATTTTTGTCATTTCTGCTTGTCTTTTATTTAAGCTCATTCTTTGATACTTTTTTTAGTAGAGTGAAATATTTGCCACCTTCTCTAGTGTTAAAAAAAATAAGCTAGAATACTAACATGTATAGACCTCTAGAAATAATAGAAGAAAACAGTTTCCCCTCTACTTGAACCAATGTTCCCCAGAATATCTTTTCTAAATTAAAGGAAATACTGGACAAACATGAAAATTCCTAAACCCCATGTGAGATTTATGGAATTCGTATCTCTGAAAGAAGGGCAAGAAAATATGCAGTCTTCACAGTTTTCTGAGTTGTTCTGTGTGTAACAACTGAACTTATACACACACGCACACACACACACACACACACACACACACACACTGAATTTCACCATCCTCCACCAGAATCTTCTAGTTCCTCACCTCCTGGTATTCTTGGGAACAACTGATATCAAAGCATTACAATATAGTCTTGAGTTCCCAATGGAATTCACTAACATGAGATACATTAATGTCAGAATACAGGAATCCATTAATTTCTATTAGAAAATTATTTCCAGAATCTAGTATGTGCAGAAATGTAGCTGTTAATATAATCCAGGCAGCCATTTCATTGAAAATGTCTGAAGAAAGTTAAATCACTTTATCAAAGATATGGTAAGTCTAATTTTTGCTGTAGATTAACATCCTTCCTAATGATGACCTTATTTTTTGCACCATTATTGTTCCCTTAAATAAATGATACAAATATTCTTTCTGTCTTCTACTCTGAAGGTTCTTCTTTTTTTTTGAACCATTGCTATCTTTGAAATCTCACCAGTTTTGAGAAGTTACTCATGCAAAAGTTGAAAATCAAAGTGTTTTTGCATGAGTTTAAAACACAAAGCTCGTAGTCAAAGAAATCAATCACTTTTTAGAGTGTATCATGATGTGTAAAACATAAAAATAGAAGTTACTGCTTCAGTTCTATTTTCTAGAAGTATAAAACATGAGTTTAAAGATAAATTCTCTTCACTTGTCTTCACTTAGAAACATTTGCTGTAATGTTTTGAAACAAGATCCTCAACATAATTTAATAGAAAACAAACGTTGTAAATGTGAAAGTGGTAGAGATGGAAAATACAAAACAAAGTAATTAAAAATAACTCAAAAAAACAGAAAACACCCCCCCAAAACATCTTATATTACTGTATTATTGTGTTCTTAACTACCATTGAGCTATTAAAATCAAATTTTGATGTCGTATGCTTATTTCCATATTTTTATTCTGACCCAAGCTATGGAAATTCAGTCTTCTTCAACTAGATTAAAATTCAAACTGCCAGGTCATTTAGAAATTGCTATTCCTAGTATCTCTATTAAAAATGGATTATGTTCTTAAAATCCTTCAATGTTGGAGTATTTCTGAACCCTCAAAGAGAGGAGAATACTCTGGTAATTACTTCATATATGTGGTGTCCAAAAATTTGTCCAAAATCCCAGGATATGCATCAGAAGAGATGGCACTCTAGTCAATATGACCAACCCTATTAGATCTAATGCCTGGCCCCATTGTAATATTTTCCCCAGCACTCTATGATAGATAGCATAACAGGAATTTGTGAAGATTAGTTTCCACTTCTCAAAAATGCTTTCCTTAGATCAGAGTAGACAGCAAATTCATACCAAAGCCTCAGAAAACTAAACCAAACAGTTCTATGCTGGCAGCCATGCCTAGAAGGCTGACTTAGGGCAGATGTGCACTTGGCAATCAGTACTTGGCTAAATTACTCAGTTCCTGGTGCCATGATAATACCAGTATCCTACACAGAGCAGCATCTGGAAAATCAATAAAGCAAACCAAAGTTTGCATCAATGGCCCAGAAATAGGTCTTTTATCACTATTTTGCTGTTCCAGCCAGTAGCTATTCATGGTGACTTTCTTCAATTAAGAGATAAGAGTAAGGACAAGCATAAATTTTATAAGTCTCACCATAATCGGCTATGAATAAATATCAAGCTAATTGAAGATTTTTTTGCATGTAGTTTCTTTTCTCATCTAGGTTCTAGACTTGCTTTCACAGCACTCCGAATGATATCCAATCAGATATACATGGATATATGACTATTGTTGCTTTGAGAATGAAAGATAATATTGAGAATAAATATATGATATCTGTATTAGGCAAAGTATATGAGGGAGGAGTCTGAATTACTTTCATTTTCTCAGCTAATTTTCCAGTGCCTAAGTGGAAAGGCTCAAGTTGCAAAAGAATAATGAATAATATAACAACAAAGCACTCAAATTGCAATTTAAAAGTTCTCAATTGTAGAAATATTGGATTTATGACTAATGGGTAATACATTCCAATTTAGGAAACTTTTGTTTCTAATCTAACTGTATTATGTAAGAAAAGAAAATAGCGTTTCAAGGCAACAAGGTAGGGAAGCCACTGAATGTACTCAGACATATGCTCATGTGTATCAGGTGTCTTATTTATAAAAGTTAGAGATCATTTTGCAAAAAAATCATTTATTACAGATGAACTTAGTGGAGAGTTTAAGACATTTGTAGGTTTATGCAGAGAAGATCTAACATTCTTTTCTTTTTAGTTATCATTGTTTCAATTTTAGACTAAAATTATATTTTCCTTGTTATATATTAAACTGCAGAGGAAAACAGCACAAAATGCAAAATATCCCCTTTGGTCTAAACTTTCAGTGCTATTTTTCTGCTCATATAAAATTATTATTATTTGCTTGATATGTAGGTCTCTGATCCTCTTTCTATATGTTGATTAACATATATGAGTAAAAGTTTAAGCACAAATATGCAAACACAGATTCATACCTACCCCACATATATTTACGTTTTACACAAATGAAATTCTATTTTTGAACTATTTTTATCTTCTATGTTTCATCAATTGACACTGTATCTTAGAGTTTGTTCATGTTAGTTAAGGAAAATCTTTTTCCTTTAAATTGCTGCAATGTATTCTTTAGTTTAGATTTTTCAACACTTTGTTTAAACTCTCTCATAGTGGCCAGCCTACAGGTAGTTCTAGTTTTCATAATGGGAAAATAAAACTGGTGTAGAAATCCTACGTACATATTCTTACGTACAAGTAAGACTATTTATTTAATGTAAATTCACAGAAGTAAATGGCCTAGTCAAACAGGCCATGTTTATTTCCAATTTTGAAAGACAGCCAAATTTATATCTCAAAAGTCTCTGTCCATTTATACTCTGCAAAGAACATTTAAGAGAGTTATCCAGCATGTTATTTTTTGGGGTGGAGGTGGCATTTCTGTCAAACTGATAGCTGAGTTAAAGCAGTGCAACTTTTTACATGTTTATCACCATTATAATTCTTTTTTTTTAAAAAAAAAAACAAAATAGAGGCTAGGTGTGGTGGCTCTCATCTGTAATCCCAGCACTTTGGGAGGCCGAGGCAGGCGATCACTTGAGCTCAGGAGTTTGAGACCAACTGAACAAGATGGCAAAAGCTCATCTTTACAAAACATATACAAATTAGCCAGGCGTAGTCCCAGCTACTTGAGAGGCTGAGGTGGGAGGATTGCTTGAGCCACGGATATTGTACTGAGCCCATTGTGCAGTTCACTCCAGCCTGGGTGACAGAGTGAGACGCTGTCTGGAAAAAAAAAAAAAGGAAAACTATATTTATAGGTTTTATTTTTATCCTATTAAAATGGAATACTTTTATAATTACTTATTTTGGGCTTTTTATTTTTTACAAATAGTGCCACTACAGAAACTCATTTATTTATTTCTATTTTTATATACATATATTTATATGTACAATTGTCTTTCACCTTTACACTTGTATTTGAATATATATCTTATTACAGAGGTTGGGGCTTTTTTAATCTTTTCAGTGAAATCTGTCCATTTTTTACATAGAGGTAGAAGAGTACTGTATCTGCTCAAATACATATATATATATACACACACATATGTATACATGTATAATACTATATATCAGATTTTATGATGTTTAGATATCATTTTGAAAAAAACACTTATTATACATGAACTTCTAGAGAGGCTAATACATTTTGAGAGTTGTAAAGACAAATTTTCAGGGTTTTGCATTTTGTATCTGCCTTAGAAATATATCCTTAATTCAACTATTATAAACATATTCCTAATGTTTTCTTGTTATGCTTGTTTTACACTTATCTATTCAATTCATCTGTAATGTATTTTGGGCCCTATTATGAGATAAAGGCCAAGATGTATGGAATTATAAATGGATACGCAGATAAGCATCCAATAGATACGAATAAGAATATTTAGTATTGTAAAAATGTCCCCTTTTTTTTTGAGACAGAGTCTTACTGTGTCCCCCATGCTGGATTTCAGTGGCCTCCCTGCAACCTCCACGTAGTTCTAGTGATTCTTGTGACTCAGCCTCCCAAGTAGCTGGGATTACAGGCCTGTGCCAAAATGCCCTGTTAATTTTCATATTTTTTGTAGAGACAGGGTTTTGCCATGTTGCCCAGGCTGGTCTCCAACTCCTGGCCTCAAGTGATTCCCCCCACCTCAGCCTCCCAAAGAGCTGGGATTACAGGCATGAGCCACCATGCCTAGCCAATTCTTTCCAAAGTGATCTATAGATTTAATGCAACCCCATTCAAAATGTCAGTGATATGATTTAAAGGACTTGACAAATTGATACTAAGATTTATATGGATGAGGGAGAGTCTAGTACAGCCAAGTCATATTTAAAGACACATTTAAAGACAATGTGGGCATGTTATACCTTGTGATAAAAAAGTTGTGAATCTATAAAAAGACAGACTCATTTGGAAGTAGATAGATAAACAAACGATAAAGTCAACAAACAGAGACACCAACCTCCGTATATATGAAACTTTATAGAGGCGACAGAGTATAATCCAAGGGAAAAGCAAATGGAGTAGAGATCTTGTTGTTAGTGTGGGAAAAATGAAATAAAATGGATAATCATCTTACATAATAGCAATCATCTCTAGATAGATAAAGGACTTACATATCTAAGTCAAATTTTAAATTCTTGGAATAAAACATAAATTAATATTCTGACCTAGTGGTTGGAATGTATCACTAAAATATGACGGTAAAAGCACTAGTTATAGACAACATGCTGTTCATCTACCTATATGTAATTACAATTTCTGTTCAATATTTAATACTCTAAAAAGGGAAAGACAATACAAATTGGGAGAAGACATTTACAATACATGTAGCCAACCAAGAGTTAATGTACAACTTAGATGGGTAAGGAAAAGCAAAGACCCAGTAAGAAAGGGAAAATAAAAGTAATTATCAAACACAATCTGCTGAATATCCCATCAAGCAATACTTTTAGTATAAATTGCAACATTCTGTCTAATTGTTGTATTAGTAAGGTGTGATATGCAACATTTTAATATGTAGTAGTAATAATGTGTTTAATATTTCCATGTAAAAGTTAACAAATATATGTTACACTTGGGAAAATAAAATAAATATTATCATGTAATTATATATGTATCATATATATAAAGAACAAGTAATTAAGAAATTATATATGAATAATGGTTTTATTATGTCATGTTTTTTCTGGTTTATTCATAATTTAAAAGAAAGTGCAGATTTTAGACAAAAGAAAATTTCAGTTTATATTTTCATCTCTATTTAATTATATCTTGAAACAAAATATTTTGGTCACGATCTCTAGAAAAAAAATCACATTTTTATTAATTAACCCCAGTAATCCACTGGTGCATGGATATATAGACAGTTTGTAATGAAGTCTCTAGAGTCTAAAAAAAATGAACGTAAATTTTAAAGAAGTAATTTTGTTTTTCTTATTCTGCTTAGACCAAAATTAATGGTATTTTAACTTAATTTATTTAATTTATTTATTTATTGAGAAAGAGTCCTGTTCTGGAGCCTGGAGTGCAGGCTGGAGGGCAGTGGTGCAATCACAGCTCACTGAAACCTCAAACTCCCAGGCCCAAGTGATCCTTCCGCAACAGCCTTCCGAGTGACTGTGACTACAAGAGCATGCCACTATGACTGGATAATTTATTTATTATTTTTTGTGGAGATAGGGTCTCACTTTTTTGCCCTGGCTGGTCTCAAACTCCTGGGCTACAGCTATCCTCCCTCCTCAACCTCCCAAAGTGCTACGATTACAGGTATGAGACACTGCACCCAATCATAATAATATTTTTAAAATATCGGTCAGACCTTTGTAAAAAAAAAAAAAAAACCAGTCAATACCAAAATGACCTAAGAAATTTAAATAAATTCTTTTTTCTTGAGATGGAGTCTCGCTCTGTCACCCAGGCGAGTGGTGTGATCTCGGCTCACTGCAACCTTCACCTCCCGGGTTCAAGCAATTCTCCTGCCTCACCCTCCCGAGTAGCTGGGATTACAGGTGCCCGCCACCACACCCAGCTATTTTTTGTATTTTTAGTAGAGACGGGGTTTCACCACCTTGGCCAGGCTGGTCTTGAACTCCTGACCTCGTGATCCACCCGCCTCAGCCTCCCAAAGTGCTGGGATTACAGGTGTGAGTCACCATGCCTGGCCAATAAATTCTTATTGGTACTATTCCACTATATGTTCTTTTTGCTTTCTATACATATCATAAATATTAAATTATCAATATTACAAACAAATAATGCTCGGTAGGAAATATTTATATTCCCAATGTTTGAAATTATCTTACTTGTTTTCATTGCACTATTATGGAGACTACTGACAATTCACATGCAGTTGTAGGAAAAAATACACAAAGATCCTGTGTACCCTTTACTCAATTTCCCCAAAAGGTAAAAACTTGCAAAAATTATAGTACAATATCCAAGATATTGTATCAGTATATCAACATTGATACAATCTATAGGTCTTATTTAAATTTCCCCAGTTTTACTTGTACTCATTTGTGCTTGTGCTTGTGTTTGTGTATATTTAGTTTTATACATTTGTATCATATATGTAGATACATGTATCTACCAATATGATCAAGATACTAAATAACTATATCAGTATAAGTATTATTTTTATTGTCTTTTTGTAACTACATCCACATCACTGAAGCAATCGTACTCCACCCCATCCCCACCCCAGTCCTAAACCCTGTCAAACAGTAATCTGTTTTTTCTCCATTTCTATAATTTTGCAATTTCAAGAATGCTATAGGAAATAATATAATATTTAACCTTCTAGGACTGATATTATTCATTCAGCATAAGTATGTGTGTCAATATTTTGTTCCTGTTTATTGTTAAGTGTCCCATTTTATGAATGTACCATCATGTGTTTATTCACTTTTTGAAGGACATCTCCTATATGTTTAGTTTTGGGCTATAACAATGAAAACTGCTATGAATGTTCGTGTACAGGTTTTTCTGTGAACATAGTTTAAATTCTGTGTGATGAATGTCCACAGGTCCAATTGTTGAATTGCTAAAATTTAACTCTGATTAATTTTTTTTAAAAAGTTATTTTTGTCAGGATACACTAGGTTATGATGCAGTAATAAACAGTCATTTATTTTCAAGGCTTAACAAAATGATACACAATACATGTCCAAAGACAGTGAGTAGGACAGATCCACTAATTGAGATTACTCAAGAACTAGGGCAAATGTAGGGTGTAGTCAAGGTTTACTTGTCAAAACAAAACAACAACAACAACAACAAAAATTGGCTACTGGTTCACAAATCCCAGAAGAAACCTGATATATTTCTGCTCCTATAAGTTCAGAAAGCAAGATAAGGGAGATGAGGAAGTGCTCAAACAATATTTTTGAATAGCAGTAACAAACATTCATTGTCGACCAAGCTTTAAAAAATTATTCAGATTTATGTTTGTCATAAAATGATATTTGTTCCACCAAAAAGGTATGAACACTTGGTAGCATTTCCTCTCCTGTGACTAATGAGCCTTTTACAGAGTTATAAGCAAAATCCCCAAAACATTCAGATCCTGACAGAGATGTATTTTCTTCGGCAACAGATTACACCCTACCCAAATAGGAGTGCAAATAAAAAGCTGTAGCACATCCAACCATTCTTCAGTTATATAAATCAATACCTGCTATGTCTGTGCCCTAGATGTAATCCTGTCTTAGAATAAAGAGGTTATTAAAAAATGGAATATCCACTTACTCTTCCTTTTTAAAAAATATTTAATTATTATTTATGTTAATTTCCCAAATTATAAAATATTGGAACTGATCACAGTACTTAAATAGTTCCATAATATTTTCATCTTTCCTTAGAAATCCAAAGTTTTTTTCCTGTAATTAAGCAGTTAAGAAATATAATTCAACATTTAATTGAGTAATATAAACATTAATTAGCTGAGAAAACTCACATTGAGGAGTCTAAAATATTAGTGAACCAAAAATAAATCCAAGGGCCAAGGGGGGTAAAGTGATAAAAACCTAGAGCAAGTTAGCTTTAAAATTTGAAGGAAAATGTTTCACTATATCCTCAGAAAAGGTAAAAGTCATCAATAAAGGAGACTAATTTAAGCTCAAAGGAATGAACACACACAAACACACACATTTAAACTAGAAGACGATTACAATTTAGTCACTAAAGAAACCTGTAAAATATATTTTAAAAACTGTCTAAAATAATGATATTCATCAATAAATATGTAATTTCAACATTCAGCTAAAGGAGAAAAAAATTTTCTAAAACAAAATAAATTTTTGTCCAATCATGTTTAGTTAGCATAGAAGGTCTGGAACGGTTGTGATGACATTTTATTAAATAAGGCAAAATTTAAGTATAAATATTGAGGGTCATGATACCTGTTTAATTTCTCACTATTATGAAGTTTCAATTATTTGTAGAGTCATGGTCTCCATCTAATGGATTCTAAACAATTCAACTGAGGAGAAAGACAGACAGAAACAGAGAGAATGGAGAGAGTATAGGGCATGGAGAAATAGAGAGAGAGTATGTGAGTGTGTGTGTCTGTGTGTGTGTGTGCAAGTAAGAACTTAAAGTTTAACCAAACCAAATATTTAGTAGAAAAACATATTTCTTTCTTTTCTAAAAAGCTGAGCTGGACAACTCCTAAACCATCCTGTCGTTTCTCATATCTGTATAGTTTGATTCCTATGCTTTCTAAAATTTTACTGCCTAAGTCTTGGAATTCATTCAAGCTTATAATTTAATTTGTATTGAATTACTAATTGTTATCATAGTTTAACTTTTTAAAGCAAATACAGGAATTGCTGAGATTTATTGAGAATGTAACTTTACTAATACAGAATGGGATAGCAATGTGCCATTGTGCATTTTAAGTGAACCATAATAAGTTTTTTTTTCTTTTTTGTTCTAGGAGAATTTGAAGCTAAATTTCAGAAACATATAAACCTATTCTTGTAAAGTATATGGCTCATTCAGCAATGCACATAAAGCTGAATCACTGAAGTATGCTGATTGATCAATACAGTTTGTGGCTACATTTGTAAAATGGGTAAAAATTAAAGCATTTCACTATTTGGTTCAGTAAGTTGAGTGCATAATGGTTCAAACAGTATTTTATGCATTTTAAGTCAAGCACATTGTACACTGCAAAGTAGTCAACCGTGAAAACATGCTATTTCAATGATTAGGTAAGAATATTAAATTTGAAATAAAATTAGTAATTTAGACAGATAATTACACAAAATGCTGGTGAGCCACTGAATTTCTTTTATATGTCTCTATCCTTTAAAAACGTTTAGTATCTCAGCATCTTTTATACACAGGTCTTCTTTGAAAGCTACTTGATTGTTACTGGTAGAAGGCATGAAAACACATTTATTACAGCTGTAAAATTTATAACATATGATAGCAATTTATAAGTTTGATGTGTATTGATGTAACTTAAATAACTAAAATCACGCTTTAAAAATCTGGTTATTTATATGTATGTCTAAAACCAATAGTTACTTCCAATACCAAGAAATTATAACATGGTACATAATAAGGTAGGTTTTTCAAAAGAGACTCAACTCCTTCAGTTGATTTTCTATGTGGTTATGGTTATAAAATGGATGTCTCTTTTGAGTGAGGGTTTTGGAAGAGGCTATTTTTTTAGGGACTATGGTTCAGAGACACCAAAGTTTCAATTACAGCAGCATCTAGAACCTTTGACCCAAAGGCTCTACCTGGAAACATTGGTAATAAGAGCAAGATATTTTTTCCAGTTGCAAGCTGTCAGTGGAAAGGTGAGTAACAGACCAAAGCAAAAGAGGATTCAATTGAACAGAAGTTTATAATCTTCTACTACTTGGTCAAGACAGGACATAGAAAAAAATATATATCAAGATTGCCTTTCTCAAGGAACCTACCATTTTTGAAGAAATTTAATCTTACCTACAAAAGGAAAATCAATATGAGATATTAAAATATAATTGTAATTCCCTAATATCTGTAAAAGCAACAGGTGCTATGACATTTCATAAATGGGGGAGGCTTTGTGAAGCTTATGTAATTTGAAATACAAATAAGATTGTGAAAGAAGAAATGAGCAGCATCTGCAGGTCTTAACATTGCTATGGCAAGAAGACAAGAATAATAGAAGTTTCAAATTCAAGTTGTCTTGGAAACAGTTTAGTCAACCTTACATCTCATGTCATAGGAATTGTTTAAAATAATTCAGCTAGTTAGCTTAAGTCTTTTCTTTTTGTATTATTATACTTTAAGTTTTAGGGTACAGGTGCACAATGTGCAGGTTAGTTACATATGTATACATGTGACATGTTGGTGTGCTGCACCCATTAACAAGTCATTTAACATTGGGTATATCTCCAAATGCTATCCCTAGCCCCTCCCTCAACCCCACAACAGGCCCCAGTGGGTGATGTTCCCCTTCCTGTGTCCATGTATTCTCGTTGTTCAACTTCCACCTATCAGTTAGAACATGCGGTGTTTGGTTTTTTGTCCTTGTGATAGTTTGCTGAGAATGATGATTTCCAGCTTCATCCATGTCCCTACAAAGGACATGAACTCATCATTTTTTATGACTGCATAGTATTCCATGGTGTATATGTGCCACATTTTCTTAATCCAGTCTATCATTGTTGGACATTTGGGTTGGTTCCAAGTCTTTGCTATTGTGAATAGTGCCGCAATAAACATATGTGTGCATGTGTCTTTATAGCAGCATGATTTATAATCCTTTGGGTATATACCCAGTAATGGAATGGCTGGGTCAAACGGTATTTCTAGTTCTAGATCCCTGAGGAATCACCACGCTGACTTCCACAATGGTTGAACTAGTTTACAGTCCCACCAACAGTGTAAAAGTGTTCCTATTTCTCCACATCCTCTCCAGCACCTGTTGTTTCCTGACTTTTTAATGATTGCCATTCTAACTGGTGTGAGATGGTATCTCATTGTGGTTTTGATTTGCATTTCTCTGATGGCCAGTGATGATGAGCATTTTTTCATGTGTCTTTTGGCTGCATAAATGTCTTCTTTTGAGAAGTGTCTGTTCATATCCTTCACCCACTTTTTGATGGGGTTGTTTTTTTCTTGTAAATTTGTTTGAGTTCATTGTAGATTCTAGATATTAGCCCTTTGCCAGATGACTAGATTACAAAAATTTTCTTCCATTCTTTAGGTTGCCTGTTCACTCTGATGGTAGTTTCTTTTGCTGTGCAGAAGCTGTTTAGTTTAATTAGATCCCATTTGTCAATTTTGGCTTTTGTTGCCATTGCTTTTGGTGTTTTAGACATGAAGTCCTTGCCCATGCCTATGTCCTGAATGGTATTGCCTAGGTTTTCTTCTAGAGTTTTTATGGTTTTAGGTCTAACATTTAAGTCTTTAATCCATCTTGAATTAATTTTTGTATAAGGTGTAAGGAAGAGATCCAGTTTCAGCTTTCTACATATGGCTAACCAGTTTTCCCAGCACCATTTATTAAATAGGGAATCCTTTCCCCATTTCTTTTTTTTGTCAGGTTTGTCAAAGAGCCAAGATGGCCGAATAGGAACAGCTCCAGTCTACAGCTCCCAGTGTGAGTGAGGCAGAAGGCAGGTGATTTCTGCATTTCCAACTGAGGTACCGGGTTCATCTCACTGGGGAGTGTCGGAAAGTGGGTGCGGGACAGTGGGTGCAGCACACCAAGCATGAGCCGAAGCAGGGCGAGGCATCGCCTCACCCGGGAAGTACAAGGGGTCAGGGAATTCCCTTTCCTAGTCAAAGAAAGGGGTGACAGACGGCACCTGGAAAATCGGGTCACTCCCACCCTAATTCTGCACTTTTCCAATGATCTTGGCAAACGGCACACCAGGAGATTATAACCCGCACCTGGCTCGGAGGGTCCCATGCCCATGAAGCCTCGCTCATTGCTAGCACAGCAGTCTGAGATCAAACTGCAAGGCAGCAGCGAGGCTGGGGGAGGGGCACCCGCCATTGCTCAGGCTTGAGTAGGTAAACAAAGCTGCTGGGAAGCTCGAACTGGGTGGAGCCCACCGCAGCTCAAGGAGGCCTGCCAGCCTCTGTAGACTCCACCTGGGGGCAGGGCATAGCCAAACAAAAGGCAGCCAAAACCTCTGCAGGCTTAACTGTCCCTGTCTGACAGCTTTGAAGAGAGTAGTGGTTCTCCCAGTACGCAGCTGGAGATCTGAGAATGGACAGACTGCCTCCTCAAGTGGGTCCCTGACCCCCGAGTAGACTAACTGGGAGGCACCCCCAAGTAGGGGCAGACTGACACCTCACACTGCCAGGTACTCCTCTGAGACAAAACTTCCAGAGGAATGATCAGGTAGCAACACTTGCTGTTCACCAATATCCACTGTTCTGCAGCCTCCGCTGCTGAATACCCAGGCAAACACGGTCTGGAGTGGACCTCCAGCAAACTCCAACAGACTTGCAGCTGAGGGTCCTGACTGTTAGAAGGAAAACTAACAAACAGAAAGGACATCCACACCAAAACACCATCTGTATGCCACCATCATCAAAGACCAAAAGTAGATAAAACCACAAAGATGGGGAAAAAACAGCAGAAAAACTGGAAACTCTAAAAGTCAGAGTGCCTCTCCTCCTCCAATGGAACGCAGCTCTTCACCAGCAACGGAACAAAGCTAGATGGAGAATGACTTTGACGAGTTGAGAGAAGAAGGCTTCAGATGATCAAACTACTCCGAGCTAAAGGAGGAAGTTCGAACCCATGGCAAAGAAGTTAAAAACCTTGAAAAAAAATTAGACGAATGGCTAACTAGAATAACCAATGCAGAGAAGTCCTTAAAGGACCTGATGGAGCTGAAAACTACGGCACGAGAACTACCTGACGAATACACAAGCCTCAGTAGCTGATTCAATCAACTGGAAGAAAAGCTATCAGTGATGGAAGATCAAATGAATGAAATGAAGTGAGAAGAGAACTTTAGAGAAAAAAGAATAAAAAGAAACGAACAAAGCCTCCAAGAAATATGGGACTATGTAAAAAGACCAAATCTACATCTGATTGGTGTACCTGAAAGTGACGGGGAGAATGGAACCAAGTTGGAAAACACTCTGCAGGATATTATCCAGGAGAACTTCCCCAATCTAGCAAGGCAGGCCAACATTCAAATTCAGGAAATACAGAGAATGCCACAAAGATACTCCTCGAGAAGAGCAACTCCAAGACACATAATTGTCAGATTCACCAAAGTTGAAATGAAGGAAAAAATGTTAAGGGCAGCCAGAGAGAAAGGTTGGGTTATCCACAAAGGGAAGCCCATCAGATTAACAGCTGATCTCTTGGCAGAAACTCTACAAGTCTTTTCAATTCATCATGCTGCCCACAATATGCTATAGAAGATTAGCAGTTAAAGTTGGACAGGTAAAATATGCCTAGATTGTTGCTTGGATTTAATCTTATCATTGGAATTTGCTATAGGCTTTTAGAAATAATAGGGACATGAGAATTGGAGTATTTTAAGAAAACTATAATTGTTCCTAAAAGGGTTTAAGACAAATGGAGATTACTGATAAAATATTAATTAGTTCTTGAATGACCCAGGCATGAGCTTATGGAGAACTAGAACTAGGTAAGTATTAATTAACTCTTGCCCTACCCTATTGGAAGAATCATGGGAAGGAGGTGCAAGACACCAGAGGTGGCCAGCATATAAAGTCCTAGGATCAAATTTAAATTCCACATTTGTCCTTCAAGTTGCCTGCTTAGGTCTTGTCCAAGTGTACTTTTCTTTCTTTCTTTCCTTTTCTAAAACTCTGAAACTTGCTTCAATCTCTTTTTCTGCCTTATACCCCTCAGTTGAATCTTTTTCTTCTGAGGATGCAAGAATTGAGGTTGCTGCAGACCCATATGGAAGATTCAGTGAGGTGAGTTTGCTTTGTGCAGAAAGGGGATGCTTAGCATAATAGTATAAATGCTAAGTATAAATATTTATATTTAATATAACCACTGAATATTTAAGAGGAGATATTGTAACTGACCCAATAGTTTCATAGACAGGATTTTGTTTGTCCGCTTTTTTTTTTTTTTTTTTTTTTTTTAATAAACAGATATTGACCTTTCTGGTCTGAAAGATTGAAACTTACATTTGTTTTATCTGAGTACCTTCTTCAACTGTAACTGCAGGGCCTCTCAAAAAGTATCAAAAAACTGAAACTCATCAGATTATAGCATCCAGACAATGAGATGTCCCTCATTTGTCATGATTGCTTCCTTACTCTACCCAAGTTCCTGTTTTCTCATACATAGTTTCATTTCTTCCCTGCTATATAAATCCCCAATTTCAATTGGTCAGGCAGATGGATTTGAGACTGATTTCCCTCTCCTCATCTGAAGCACTGATTAAGCCATTCTTCCTTGGCAAAAATCATTGTCTCACTAATCAGCTGTGTGGCTAGCAGCAGGACCCAGATGGTACCCCTGCTGTATCAGTAACAATGTCAACTAGAAAGTTCAACACAAGAGTCTTTGCTTCAGGAGGTCTAGTAGTATTTGAAAAATGAGCCAAGAGATACATAAACATATAAAAGCTACTGAATGCATAGGACAAGAATAAATCTGATAGAAAATTATAAATTAAAAAAATTATAGACTGATCCCAAGTCTTGGAAAGGGAAAAGAAAATGGGAATGCAAAAGTGTATCAGAATCTAAGTAAAGAAAGTATTTCAAGGGACAGGGAGTGGTTAACTATGCCTAAAAATGGCCAGGCCACTGTGTAAGATGATCCGAAAGGCAATCATTTTATTTGGGAAAATGGAAGACTTTTGCAATTTTACTATCAGTCAACTGGTGAAAGACTCTTTGGAGTGAATTAAGAATAGGAGGAGACCTGAGGACATGCAGATAGCAAGTATACACATTTTAAAAATAGTTTAGCTAGGCTGGGCACAGTGGCTCACACCTGCAATCCCAGCACTTTGGGAGGCTGAGGTGGGCGGATCACCTGAGGTCAGGAGTTCAAGACCAGCCTCAACATGGAGAAACCCCGTCTCTACTAAAAATACAAAATTAGCTGGGCGTGGTGGTGCATGCCTGTAATCCCAGCTCCTCAGGAGGCTGAGGCAGGAGAATTGCTTGAACCTGGGAGGCAGAGGTTGAGGTGAGCCGAGATTGCACCATTGCACTCCAGCCTGGGCAATAAGAGCAAAACTCCGTCTCAAAAAAAAAAAAAAAAAAGTTTAGCTAAGAAGAGAAAAACAGAAAATGTAAAGAACTAGAGAAGGATATAAGAAATCAGATTTTTGAAAGATGGTTAATGGTATAATTTTGTTTTTGGCTAAAACAGATAATCCAATAGAGAGTGAAAGACAGATGGAGCTGGAGAGTTAATTTGAGTGAAACACTGTGGGGTCCAAAGCACAAATGGAGTGGTATCTGCCCTTCTCAGTGACAGTAAGAATTGTTTAATTGTTTATCCATTATATGTGAAAAGAAGCCAGAGGATACTATGAGTACAGATACTAGTGAGGAGTCATTTTCACCATGTTGGTACAATTTCATATTCTAATTTGATTATTTCTGTTTTCTTACTAAAAGGAAGCCAATGAAGAAGGAAGCAAATATAGAGGAGGAAAGGGGATAAAAGGAAGAATAATCTCAGAAAAGGAAGATAGAGATGCTGGTAAGCAAAAAAAGAGATTACCTATTAAACATAGAAGTAATTTGTACATTATTTTCGAGAAGAAATAAAGTTTTCCAAAATTGATTAAAAGAAAACACAACTTTCAAATACTAATAAATTAGTCAAAAACACAAAATTTTATGTTTCTATTTTTTATATCAATGTTTCCATGGAGTTAAATGGATATAGCTAATTTATACAATCTTAAAAAAAAGAAGATTAGTTTTACTGGTAGCTGACTTCATTAAAATATTCTTCTTAAGCCATTTGGGAGGCAAACCTCTAGGTAATATTACAGGATGTTAAAGTCATTTAAATACAAATAACGTATGCCATATTTGCATTTAACAAGTTAACCCAAGTTCATCCTACCTGTAGGGCTTTTAAAATGTTATAAAAAGAATAGATAAGCAAAATCTTTCTTTAAGAATTAGACTTCAATTCTCAAAACTTAATGTGAAATGTGGAAAGACAAATGCCTTTTCTTTGATCTCGGTTGGAATTTTGGGCTGAAATCCATATTTGTACCTGATCTGTGAACTGTGTCTTGTATAATGAACAGATTCATGGTGAAATCCTTTGGGCTTGTTAGCTTTTTTTCTATTGAATAGTGATGCTTCTGGGGTAATGTGATGGTCCACAAACACCAACACTAAAAATGAAATTTTTAGATGGCTAAAAAACAAGAAACAGAACAGTGAAATAGTATACCTGGCCATGTTATTCTTTCCATGCAACAAATCAAAATTCTTTAGCCTTCATTTAAAGCAGCAAAAGGCAGCCTGATTAATTCAATGTATGCCTCAATGATCCTCAGCCAAACTCATGGTTGTGACATATGAAATATGATTGGTATGAGTTGAAATAGCCTGCCTTCTTTCAGTCTTTCATAATAATCCTACTGTGTTAACATTTCTTCATAATAATATCCCATTGATTGGTGAAATTTTGTACATGAGGAAAAAAGGGGCATGAAATTTAGGGCACAGCCATCATGTGTGGCCATTCTTGTACTGTTGTTTGAGTGATGTTAAAAGGGTAATCTGTCTTGAAAACATTTGATGTCTCAGGTGAACGCCTGCTACCCCCAGATTCACTATGTTATACCAATGTATTAGCATGTATTTGTGCATTGCATCTCCAGAAAGCCACCACTGGAATGTTAACCTGTTCATCAGTGACACTATTAAACAAATACATCCATATAATTATATAAACTTAGAGGAAATGGGTCAAGAATAACCCATTTTGATCTCCCGAGAATCATTCTTGGAAGATTCCTTAGATGACTATTCTTAATTTCAAAAGTTCAAACAAATTTTGAAACCTCTATTCCTGAAAGAACAAATCTGAGATGGGTAATAAGTTTTTCTAAATCATATTGAAAAAGTAAATTCTAGACTTACATCCAGAAACTATGTGTGTCTTACGTCATTCACTATTAGATTGTCTGTTATTCCCTTGGAGTCAATGATTAAAAGCCAATTGTTATTGCACTAACAACGAAGGAAAACTTGGTCCTCAGAAAGCCAAAAACAAACATAACAAATACGGAAAGCCTCTAATTTCTGCATGTCATCTCAAATTCCATTTCACTGCTGGGAGAAAGAAAGAAAGAGAAGAAGAGAAAAACAAAGAAGGGAGGGAGGGAGGGAGGGAAAGAGATAAAGGAAAGCAAAGGAGAAGAGAGGAGAGGAGAGAAGAGAAGAGAAGAGAAAGAGAAAAGAAAAGAAAGATGAAGGAAGGAGTGTGAGGAGAGGAGATGGGGGAAGGGAGGGAGGGAAAGGGAGTGAGAAAGAAAAAAGGAAGGAAAACAAAAGGAAGAAAGAAAGAAAGGAAAGGAAGGAAGGAAGTGATATGCTTTCACTCAACAAAACCTTGCGCTCATTCTCCAAGCCCATGTGTGGCCTGATTCTTCTGGTACACCAAGACAAGAAATCCTGGGAAACAGAAAGCTCTCTGACCTTGCAATAAGACAGAGGGTCTAATTGAATTCACTAACACAAGCTGCCTATAAATGGCTAAACTGAAAGAGCACACTTTAACACACGCCCATTGGGACTTCAGCTGTAAACATTCACCCCTAGATGCTGCTTTGGGGTCAGAGCCCCACAGCCTGCCCATCTGCATGCTCCCCTGGAGGTTTGAACAGTGGGGCACCAAATAAGTGAGCCACACCCCATCACATGCCCTGTGATGGGGATGAGGCAACTTTTCCTGTTTCGACTGGGTCTCATCCGGGATCCTGGAAGGTGAATACAAATGTGAAACTATAGAATCAGTCTCTGTCGTAAAACCCTGGCACCTCTCTCTTTTTCCTGCAGGTAAGAGGCTCTTTTTCCCTTCACGAAGTTTTAAACCATCCTAAGCGGTCTGGTAAAAACCCCCAGACTTCACCTCTTTTCTCTCTTTTATGGTTTGAAATGGCTTTTATCTCTTCCTTTACAATGTTAAGGGATTTGCTACAGGCTGTGGCAATGTTACTAGGTAAAATGAGCATTTCGCTCAGCAGCCAAGTTTGCAAATCAGACCACCTATGCCTAGAGGTGCCACCTATGCCTCCACCCCAACAGCCGCAGGCATGCATGACTCAGGGCATCTCACCTTTCCGTTTCCCTTCCCAGTTCAGGTGCCTGGGCTTCTGCACAACTTGCAAAGCTCGCACCCAGCAGCCACGAGGGGGAGCGGGAGAAAGCCCTGGTGGTAGCCACAACCCCAAAGGGCCAATAGACGGGCTCTTCTCACCCACCAGGCCAACAGAATGTTTCTCCACTGGGGGAAGGATGTAAGGATTAGAGGGACTCACTTGCACTGAGGAAGAGGCTCTTCCCCCAGGATCTCCCCCTTTTGCCCTTTAAACTGTATTTTTTTATTTATTTTATTTTATTATTTTATTTTTTTGAGATGGAGTCTCACTCTGTCGCCTGGGCTGGAGTGCAGTGGTGCGATCTCGGCTCACTGCAAGCTCTGCCTCCTGGGTTCACGCCGTTCTCCTGCCTCAGCCTCCCAAGTAGCTGGGACTACAGGCGCCCGCCACCACGCCCGGCTATTTTTTTTCTTTTTTTGTATTTTTAGTAGAGACGGGGTTTCACCATGTTAGCCAGGATGGTCTCGATCTCCGGACCTCGTGATTCGCCTGCCTCGGCATCCCAAAGTGCTGGGATTGCAGGCCTGAGCCGCCGCGCCGGGCCTGTTTTTCCTTTTCTAATTGAGGGGGCTCCCGACTCCCCACTCCCAGCACTGTTTCTGATAGGGAAATTAATGGAGGAGTGACCCCTGCTGGCTGATAACTGCAAATTCGGCAGGGCTTATTTGAGACACTCTAAATGGATAAAAACAGCCCCGAAAATACCTTTTCAATCCAAAGCCCGATTCCAAGCTTCTTTTTAAGGGTAAGGCCCTAGAAAGAACAACCAGGTCTGAGGCATCCAAAGCCAGGCCACAGGCACAATATAAATGGGCAAGACCAATTCTTGCCGATTAAACCCCACCCCCAACCCCACAGAAGGAGGCCTTGCTTCATGGCATAAACAGGCCCAGGGAACTCACAGGTTGTTGGCAGCAGGAAAAACAGGAGGCATAGGTGAGGCCGGTCAATTCCTATTCTCCAGGTTTTCCCTGCTTCATGGGTACGTATCACATCAGTACTTATGGCCAGCACCTGCCAAGGTTGCCAGGCCTCAGGGATGACAGGTGGAAGGGATAGGGAGGACGCTTGCTTTCTCTCTTTATCACACCCTGGGTTTTCACTGAAAGAAAGAAGGAAATGAGGGACGCCTCTATTCCCTGTCTTTCAGAATCAGTAACCAGTTCTTTTCACCACCCCCAGCTTATACTCCTCTGCAGTGTGTCCTGAACCACTGGGACTGTTTTGACCCTCAAAATCTGAAGGAAAAACTCCTCATAGCCTTCTGCACAAAGGTTTGGCCAATTATGATTTACAGCAAGGAATTGCTTGGCCTCAGGAAGGAACCATTCATTTTGAGACCCTTTGGCAGCTGGAACTTTTCTATAGATGTGAAGACAGATGGTCTGAGGCCCCATATGTGCAGGCTTTCTATACTTTGCAAGGCACTCCAGACCTTTGCCAACAGTGTAAGATTGACCCAGCCCTCCTGTTTGCTGTCTCAGGGAAGGCTGCAAGGGGCAAGCCCAGGGAATTAAAGATACAAATCCGAGGCACTCCCAGCTGAGAAGCCAGCTCCCACCAGCCCTGCTCCTCTGGGTCCACCCTGACTTCCCTATCTACCTTCAGCCTCTCACTTGCCCCCTCCTAGAAATCCTCACCCTAAAGAAGCCCCAGTCTCACACTTGCCCCTCCAACAGATGCCCAGTAAATTTGGGACCAGTAAGTTCCAGGTCCTCTTCTCCCAATAGTACTTAAAGCAAATCAAGGGGGATCTTGGTAAGTTTCTGGATGACCATGATAGATACAGAGACGATATATTGTGATAGATATAGAGATATATCTCTATTATATATATATATATATATATATAGACATAGAGATATATCTCTATGATAGATATAGGGATAGATACATTGGGTGAAATTCTGGAATTTCACCCAAATATTTGAAATCTCCTGGGGAGACGTTACGTTATTTTTGAATCAGACCCTGATGGACAATGAGAAGCAGTACACTCTGCAAGCAGCAGAGAGATTTGGGGATGCACTTTGCATCACATACAGCATCAGGGAAGGGGGCAAATATTATGCAACTGGAAGATAAGCAGAACCAGTGAATGACTCTAAATGGGATCCCAATGACAAGAAGGAAGACACTTTCAGGTGTTTATAATGGAGGGCTTGCACAGGACTAAGACCAAGCCGCTCAGTTATGGTAAGTTGTTCATTATCGACCAGGGATTTGCTGAAAACCCCACTGCCTTCCTGGAAAAGCTAAGAGAGGCCTTGGTAAAACACACCTCTCTATCTCGTGATTCAGTCAAGAAACAGCTAATCCTAAAGGATACATGCATTACTGAGGCAGCCCCTCATATCAGGAGGAAGTTCCAGAAACGGCCCTGGGACCAGATATACATTAGAGAACCTCCTGAAGTGGCCACTTCAGTTTTGTACAATAGAGAAAGGCAGACGCAAGAAAGAGGCAGAAGCTTTAATGACCATCATGCAAGCCCTCAAAGAGGGTGCACCTATTAACTGCTAAAGATACAGCAAAAACAGTTAGCTGTCTTCTAAAGTTTAACCACTCCCATAGAAGGTTTAATATCTTTCACCAGGGTGAAACACCTCAGGGTACAATGTTGTTGTTAGTATATTTCACTTCTTGTCTCTGTAATCTTTGGCACTAAATTTTTTCCTTGTATAATACACATGTTTAACTCACGCATACTTAACCTTATAAAACTTGTTTTTTTTTTCTTTCGTCTTATGCCTAGAAGCCATAAAACTCCAAATGGCCAGGCAATTGGAGCCTTGGATGATAGCTCCTGTTTGCTAGAAACCCTTAGATAGACCCCCGGGAGGAATCTGACTGCTGTTCTCCCCAAAACAACACCCCCTGTCACCAGGAAGTAGCTTAAGACTAGTCATCATCCATATTTTAACAGAAGTTAGATGGACCTCTTCAGAGGGGGGAGATGACACAAGAGGGGAGCATGGGTAGAGAAAGGCAGGTCCCTCGTGAGGGCTCCCATGGGCCTGTGCCCATGGGCCTAGGTGAGGACAGGCATTTCTGTTTTTGTTCCTAAATGTTGCATTTCCTAAGACCAACCTGGCTTGCCACACCCCATCCTGTACCTGTAAAAACCCTGAGACCCTTGTGGGCAGAGATTCACAAGCAGCTGGAGGTCGAGAGGAACACATCACAGGAAGAACACGCAAGTGGTTGAACATCAAGAGGAACACACTGGCAGAAAAGCACACTGACAGGTACTGGCAGATGCAGGCAGGTCATCGACCAGCAGAACCACACAGAGTCTGGCCAAGGTGGTCAGAGGAGACCCCAGCCACTAAGCGGCCTACTCCAGGGGAAAACCACCTCTGTTCTTGCAATAAGGCAGAGGATCTAATTGAGCTGACTAACACAAGCCGCCTATAGATGGCTAAACTGAAAGAGCACATTCTAACACACGCCCACTGGGGCTTCAGCTGTTAACATTTACCCCTAGATGCTGCCATGGGGTTGGAACCCTACAGCCTGGTTGCTTCCCCTAGAGGTTTGAGCAGCGGGGCACCAAAGATGCAAGCTGCACTACCATTGCATGCACTGTGAGGAGGACAGAGGAACTTCTCCAATTTCAAAAGGAAGGAAGAATAAAGGAAGGCAGGGAGGGGGAGGGTAGGAGAAGGAGAGACAGAGGGGAGAAACAAAAAAAGAAAGAAATGTATACACATACACACACACATATATACATATGTATAGACATTGTTAAAGATATACACATATCTACTTTTCTCTGTTTATCTAACTATTATCTATCTATCCATATATCTGTCTTTAATGTTGAACCTCTAAAGATGAATCCTTAGATGTGTCATTGAAGCATTTACCTTAGTGAACAGCATTGCAATCTCAGATAATTGTATCATGTAATTATTGTGTTAACTAAATTAAACTTTCAATTAATTTTTGACATTTAAGAGAAGTGTATGTTAGCAAAACTAAGTGTATGTTAGCCAAACTAGGATTATAAAAACCAATTTGTCCTTTTTATCAACTTTTTATTTCACATTACACAAAATTCATGTTAGGTGCTTTTGTGGAGAGGTTTTCCAAATAAGGTGGTGGGAGAGGAAAAGTTGTCTTTGGTTTCCTACAGTAAAGTAGCCTGTAACAATGTCCCTTTTCATATTTATTCAAATACATGTTTTTCTTATTCAAAAAATGTCAAACAATATGTTTCAAAAATGGTTATGACTTCCTGCCTTCTTGTTTGGGCAAATACAAATAAAACATCTAAATTTAAGAAATAGGATTGCAGTATCTAAAACAAGTTGGACAATGAATAGAGGTTTTTGGGATTTCCTTTGGGGGAATGGAGGAAGAAAGTTTGAGATAGGTTCCACAGAAATCAATGCCTAAAAATATATTGGTGTCCCAGACACAATTGAAATATAGTTGTCCAATTGTCATGTCTCACTCATCCTTAAAAAAATAAAGCAAACTTCAAGTTTAATCCTTTTTATTGTGTCTGAAATTGATTATGGAACAACTGAATAACTATGTGCTAGCTTGTGTATTGTTGTCGTGCACTGAAAGCATTCCATTGTTATAACTCTCCCTCAAAGTATCAATTAAATATCACAAAAGTAATAATTACTACTTCTAATGTAGAGGGATAGAGAAACAGAAGCTGTGCTATTTGTATTAATTACAATTATTAGTACTGCTTTAGTCACTTTACTCTCACAGTTACCCGTCGAGTTATGTACTATATCATTTTACTTACAAGCTTAGAGAGAATAAATGATTTGCTCAAATTCTGCTAGACACTAAGTGGTGGAGCTTGAATTCAAACATAGTAATATCTGACTCCAGCCTTCTCACTCCCACCAACCCCACATATGTACACAAAAACAGAAATACATACACACAAAATCACATACCAAAATATTTTTAACATACAGACTTATGAGATAATATGGATTCATTCTCAACATATCCAAAGTGATTTCAGTAAATTGCCATCTTAAAATATTAGGACTTTAACATATAGTTCATATTGTTGACAATGGTTGCTTTCAAGGAAATTAGCATATATGGAGGACTGGTGATGAAGAGTATGTTCACCTTTTACTGTATTAAATTCTTCTACAGTTCTTGAACATTTTATAGTGAATATATATTTAATTGTTACTTATGTAAAACAAACATAAAACAGATTTTTAATATAAAAAACTATAAGAAGTTTTGATGTGTCAGTGACCTAAGATTTTGGAATTATAAGTCACTAAAATTGAATCTAATACACAGTTGGCATAGTGTTTGCAAGTTGAAACCTAGCCATCTCTGGAAATATACCAGAATTCATTACTGAAGTGAAAAATTTTAGTAGTGACTAGATATCAAGATCTCATTTTTTCTTCCTATTATGGAAAGAAATAAAAGTAGATTAGATGGGAGACAAAATCTACTTAAAATCCAGCAGACATCAAAAACTTAATACACCATGATTAAGTAGGATTAATTCCTGGAATCCAAGGCTGGTCCAACATATGCAAATCAATAAATGTGATTCACCACATAAACAGAATTAAAAGCAAAAACCGTATGATCACCTCAATAGATGCAGAAAAAGCTTTCAACATAATCCAACATCTCTTCATGACAACCACAATCAACCAACCGGACATTGAAGGAACCTACCCCAAAATAAGAACTATCTATGACAAACCTGCAGCCAACACCATAAGGAATGGGCAAAAGCTGGAAACATCACCTTTGAGAACTGGAAAACGACAAGGATGCCCACTCTCACCCCTCCTATTTAACATAGTATTAGAAGTCCTAGACAGAGCAATCAGGCAAGAGAAAGAAAAAACAGGCATTCAAATAGGAAAATAAGTCAAACTAACTCTCTTCACTAAACATTTGATTCCATACCTAGAAAAATCCTAATGACCCCATCAAAATGCTGCTAGAATGGATAAAAGATTTTAGTAAGGTTTCAGGATACAAAAGCAATGTACAAAAATCTGTAGCATTTCTATACACCAATAATGTTCAGGCTGAGAGGCAAATCAAGAACATGATCCCATTTACAATAGCTAAAAATAAAATAAAACATCTAGAAATACAGCTAACCAAGGAGGTGAAAGATCTCTACAAGTAGAACTGCAAGACACAGCTGAAAAAAACTGCAGACAAAACAAAGGGAAAACATTTTATGTTCGTGGATTGGAAGAATTAATACTGTTACAATGGCCATACTGTCCAAAGTGATTTTACAGATTCAATGCTATTCCTATCAAACTACCAATATCATTTTTCACAGTTAGAAAAAAATTCTAAAATTCATCTGGAACCAAAAAAGAGCCCAAATAGACAAAGCAATCCTAAGCAAAATGAACAAAGCTGCAGACATCCCATTTCCCAATGTCAAACTAAACTATAAGGCTATAGTAACCAAAATAGCATGATACTGGTATAAAAATAAGACACATAGACCAATGGAGCAGAATAAAATACTTGGAAATAAAGTTGAACAGTTACAACTATCAGATCTTTCACAAGCCTGACAAAAACAAGCAATGAGGAAAGGAACCTCTATTCAGTAAATGGTCCTGGGTTATAACTGGCTAGCCATATGCACAAGAATGAATCTGACCCCTTACCTTTTACCATATACAAAAATTAACTCAAGATGAATAAAACATTTAAGTGCAAGGCCTCAAATCCTATAACAACCCTAGAAGAAAACCTTGGAAATACCCTTCTGAACATTGCCTTTGACAAAGAGTTTGTGACTAAGTCCCCAAAAGCAATTGGAACAAAAACAAAACAATTGACAAATGAGACCTAATTAAACTAAAGAGTGTCTGCACAGAAAAAGAAAATATCATACAGTAGACCGACAACCTACCAAATGGGAGAAAATATTCACAAACTATGCATCTGGCAACGGTCTAATATCCAGAATCTATAAGGAACTTAAACAAAACAAAATGAAAAAAAAAAACCAAATAACTCCATTTAAAAAATGGGCAAAGGATATGAACAGACACTTTGCAAAAGAAGACTTACAAGCAGCCAATGAACTTGAAAAAAATGTCCACCATCACTAATTATCAGAGAAATGTAAATCAAAACCACAGTGAGGTACCATCTCACACCAGTCAGAATGGCTATTGTTAAAAAAATAAAAAAACAACAGATGCTGATGACACTGCAGAGAAAAGGGAATGCTTATACACTGTTGGTGAGAATGCAAGTTTGTTCAGCCACTGTGGAAAGCAGTGTGGAGATTTCTCAAAGAGCTTAGAACCCCATTCTACTCTACAATCCCACTATTGAGTATGTACCCAAAGGAAAATAGATCATTATATTAAAAAGACCCATGCACTCACATGTTCATTGCTACACTATTCACAATAAGAAAGATGTGGAATCAACCTAGGTGCCCATCAGTGGTGGAGCGAATAAAGAAAATATGGTACACGTACACCATGGAACACTGCAGCCATAAAAAAGAATGAAATCATGTGCTTCACAGTGATATGGATGGCTCTGGAGGCCATAATCCTAAGCAAATTAACACAAGAACAGAAAACCAAATACCACATGTTTTCATTCATAAGTGGGAGCTGAACACTGAGCACACATGAACATAAACATGGGAACAGACACTGGTCACTACTAGAGAGGAAAGGGAGAGAGGTGGGCAGGGGGTGAAAAACTTCCTGTTGGTTACTATGTTTCATACCTGGATGCAATATATCCATGCAACAAACCTACCCATGAACCTCCTGTTTCTAAAATATAAGTTGAATTTTAAAAAAGACAAAAAGAAAAATCTAATTAAAAATATTTTAAAAATAATTTCTCCAATTACATTTTCAGGTACCTTCATGAATTAACTTATTACTTTTTGCCATAGAGAAAAAAAGGATTTTTTTCTCTGATGGTTGAAAAAGGGTAGTTTTACATCTTCTCTAATCAGTTATGTTCTTAAATTGAAAAGAGAAAGGGCTATGAGCAATGAACAAAAATAAACATTGCAAAGGTGCTTTACAAAATTTGCTATTTTGCTATCAACATTTTCATATTTAATTAAAAAGACTAGTGGACCACACAATTTACTGTTTGTAGCTTCCAGCAAATACGGGACAGCAACTGGGAAGGAAATAGATTATTTTGAGTGTCAGGATCAGACAGATTGAAGCAGTGGTCACTCCTGTACTCATCAGCATTGTCCTCTTCCTACCTTTCCCAAACACTGTGGTACTAGGTCTTGGTACTCTGGCCTCTACCTTCGTCAACTGGGAAGGGTATTTCTAAAGCTCAGACCTCCCCATCTCCAAGCAGCTTCCAGAAACTGACCTTTCTAAATTCCCTATCAAACATTTTCCCACAAGAGATGCAAATTTTCATTCACTAATTTTGCAAATATGAACTAAGCATCTCTTATAAATTTTTTTCTAAGAGAAAACATGGATAAAAACCTACTATTTAGACAGGAGTGACATATGGTATTTATCTAGAATAAAGAATTTATCTAGACTTATTATGCGGTAATAACACCTGCTGCCTGAAACAGAGAACGAAAATAAGCCACGAGTTTGAGGAAATAAATATACCTATGTGTTTTTTCTATATACCATTCCTTATACAAGAGTAGCACATAAGAATAGTAGGGAACTTAATAATTATCCAGAAGCTTATGCCAATTAGAGGACTAAATGAAATAATGTTTTGAATATTTCAATCTGAAAGTGAAGAAAAGAACAATCAGGATTGAAAACAAAACAACTAAGATTTTTTTTTAGAATACGGTTAAGTTGAAATGACATATTAAATTCTTATGTTGCCTTTCATAATAACTCATTCCAGAGTTCAAAGTTGAATATTTTTATTGTGCCTTATTTTATTTTTATTTATTTATATTTATTTAATTTTATTTTCTTATTTATTTTATTTTGAGATGGTGTCTCATTCTGTCACCCAGGCTGTAGTGCAGTGACGCAATCTCGGCTCACTGCAACCCCTGCCTCCTGGGTTCAAGCGATTCTCCTGCCTACGGACACACACCACCACACCCGGCTAATTTTTCGTATTGTTAGTAGAGACGTGGTTTTACCATGCCGGCCAGGCTGGTCTTGAACTCCTGATCTCAAGTGATCTGCCCGCCCACCTCGGCCTCCCAAAGTATTGGGATTACAGGTGTGAGCCTCTGCGCCTGGCCTATCATGTCTTATTTTAAAATAAGAATTCAGTCTAAGAATTAGAAGGCAAGATGAGGTTGGACAGATAAGGACATTAAAGAAAAAGGAAGTTTTATGCTTTCCCTCTTTTTTGCTTTACTTGGATGGATTTTTCTACTCACAATTCCTTCTCCCCCCAGCCTGTCTAATGCATTATATACTTTGAGATGTAGCTTATTTCTTGTTTCAACTCCCAAAATACTCCGAACATATCTTTACTGTATACTTAACACTCTATTAAAGCGATGTGCTGTGTGTCTCTGTCTCCCCTATGAGACTATGAAACTGTGAAAAACGAAGGCAGAAATCTTGTTTATTCATTTTTATAAGCCCAAGCAGACTGTTGCACAGTGCCTGGTGACACTGATTTCAAAGTTGAATGAAAAACTGTGAAAGAATGTTCCCGGCATAGTGCATGTATCATATGATGTGTAAGTTTATTTCAACTTAGAGTGAGATAGTTTTTATTACTCTCATTTTATAATTAGAAAAATAATACTAAAATAAATCAATGACTTAATTTTTTTACACAAGAGTAAGTGGTTGAACAAAGATTTAAATTCTGGGTAATATGATTCCAAAACAAGTGTCATTTCAACATCTTACTGTGCCTGCTCTAAAAGAAAAATGAATGAAACACCTCTTACCTAGACTTTGGTCAGGCAATGGCCATTTATTATTACTGCTTGCCTTTGATTTGTCAAGTGTCTTAATATAGGAGGTAATTAAGAAGCTATTATCTCCTATACAAAGTTTAAGAAACTATTATAACTGGTAGAATGACGACGAATTCCACAAACTAGAAGGGTGTATGTGGTGGGGGGGTTGGTGGGCAAGGGGGTGTGTATGACTGATGTATGTTAACATTTCTATATACAGATATGTACCTAAGTAACAAAACAAATTATTTTAAAGCTGCTAAGTTATTATCACTGCTTGGGACATCTACTCACTATGTGAATTTACACTTTCTGTTAGAACTTTCCTTATATATCAGTCACCAGAATTTAATTTATAGAGAGATGTAGAGAAATTAACTCGTATTCTGAAGAGCTGTGTGTATTGTCATGTACTTGAGGAAGAAGAAAATCACTTGCCAAATAAGCATATAACCTATTATATTTTTAGAAAATTCACAAACAATTTGAAACAACGATTTGGAAAGTATAAGAATCCAGGCTCAATAACAAATTAGTTAAGTGTAAAAGTTAATACCTCCCACACACACACATAAATACAAGGCCATCCATGTAAAATTAATACACAATGTGTATGTACACATGTATGTATGTATGTGTGTGTGTGTGTGCATATGCAGACAGTCTTTCTGAGTTATGTAGTCCTCATTATTACAGAATTTCCTCTTTTTCTCAGAAAACTCCCAAGAACATTTGTTCTAGTTGGTTTGTATACTGAGCCAAAACTTATGCATTGGAAATGAATCATGACAGATGCTGAAATCTCAACTTGCCAACACATTTGAAACAGGGTGTCCTCCCTCAGCAATACTGATTGAATAGACCCCAGAGAGATTCCACAAATACACCACAGGTGATTATGATGCATGGAATTGGCAGAATACCTCAGGATAGTGAATACTGCCTAAATAGTGAGGTGTTTTTTGTCTATTTGTTTGTTTGTTTTGGTCATTAAAGCATACTCTCCCTACACATTTAACTGAAAAGGAAATGATATTTTCTCTCTAGCAAACCTGTCCCCTGATTTGTCTACATATCTTTCCCAATGGGAACTAAGCTTAAGAGAAAGCATAGGGTGTCCCATTCTCCTAGATTTCTGTTATTGCCTGATGACTCCATTTTATTCATTCATCAACCTGTCTGGAAGCTGTTTACTCTTCTCTCCTGCTTCTGTCCAGGAACCTTAGTCATCAATAAAACTAACAGCTTACCACTTTTTTCCAAACCTGCTTTTCTTATACCGTGTATTAAAAGCAGTGGTCCCCAACCTTTTTGACACCAGGAACCTGTTTCATGGAAGACAAATTTTCCATGGCGGAGGCAGGCGTGGGGACTGTAGGGAGGGTGTGGGTGGTTGGTTTCGGGATGAAACTGTTCCATCTCACATCATCAGGCATTGTATTCTCATAAGGAGCGTGACCTAGATCCCTTGCATGTGCAGTTCAAAATAGGGTCCCCGCTCTTAGGACAATCTAAAACCACCACTGATATGACAGGAGCCAGAGCTCAGGCAGTAATGCTCACTGGCCTGTTGCTCACCTCCTGCTGTGCGGCCCAAGGGTAGGGACCCCTGCATTAAAGCTCAGTCCACTAAAAAATTATAGAGTCCCATTTCCTGCTGTTTTCTCTTTTTTTCTTACCATATTTCTGTGATGTTTTTATTGAATTACTGGTGTTTTTCAAATTGATCTTTCACCATTCTAACATATTCTGACCCCTCCATAAAATGCCTGATAATATATTTTTTCTTCAATTTTGCAATCTGTTTAATGGTATTTTTTCAAATTTATTCATTCATAAGAATTATTTATGTTATAGATGTTACTTTCATCCATCATAACTTTTGTTAATGTCTTCTCCTTTTTTATAACTTCTATTTCTACTCCCACTTTAGTGTCTCTTGATTATTAGAAGTTCCTAAATTTACTGCTGTTGAATTTATCAATTGCTCCAGGTATGATCTGTACTCTTTCCCAGATTTAAGAAATTCTTCCCAATATCTCTATTGCACATGTATCAATTTGTTCTTCTATAGTGTCTTCTCGATGTGCTATGGGTTTTGTTTTTTCCACTAAAATCTTCAAACTACATAAAAATGATTTTTTTTTCGTCCCAGTGCTATCCTTTTGCACTGATCTACACGATCTCTATCATTTATCCGTACTTATAAGAATTTGGGTTGGTATTTGTATATTCTTTTTTGTTTCATTGAACTTTTTAATTTATCTATACAATAATTTTACTTAGATGTAATCACTATATCTTTATTATAAATCTTGAAATCAGTAGGACTTGTCTCTCTCTCTTTTTTTTGTTCCTGTGGAGTATTTGTTTCATTTCACTCTCTGAATTTATTTACATATTGTAGAATCAGGTTGTCAAAATCCATGAAAAGTCTTTTGGGATTTAAAAGACTAGAATTCCATTGACTCTATTAATCAATTTAAGGCAAGTTGATGACTACACAATATTTATTCTTTATTTCTACCCAATAATGAGGTATATAATTATAAATATTTAGCTCTTCTTCAGGTATTTTCAATGAAGTTTTGTAATTTATTTTCATAAAATATATATTTTTCTAGGCATGTTATCATATTTTTGATATGTATAATGATTCTTATTTACTTAAGTATAAATTCTAACTTTAGCTGGTTAGAAAATGATTTTTACATGTTGATTTTTGCATTTAGTAACTTAAAAAAATTCATATTAATTCCATAAATTTGTCTATGTGTTTTTTTAGTTTTCTACATCACGTGAAAATAATAAAAACGTAATTTTTTTCTTAAAAGAACTTACCTTTATTCCTTACAAACTCTTAAGATTCTCTAATATAATACGAAATAGAAGTAGTGACTATGGACATCCTTGATTTGTTTTGGATTATAAAGAAATACTTTCAATATTTTACCATTAAATATAATATTTAATGATAGGATCATTGTGTACAGGAATACATGGACTTTATGAATTTATGGAATTTTCATAGTATTTCTAATTTGCTAATTTTTTTCTAAATCATGAACATGTGTTTATATAATTCAAAATATTTTAAAATTCATTGAGTTTATTATATTTTATTCTCCCTTTTTTAATGCAATGAATTACTTTAAACAATTTTTTTATACTAAAGCAAACTTAAATTCTGGAATTAAAACCAACAAGTATACCTTTTTTATAAGTTCTTCATTCAATATTTTTATATTATCATTACAAATTTTGCAAGTGAATCTGTGATTTTAATTTCTTGCATTGTATTTATTATAAAATTTATCTAATTTTTGTTTGCCCCATAAAATGAGTTGAGGAAAATTTATTATTTTATTATTCTCAGGATCATTTGGTATAAAATTGGATGCATTATTTCCTTAAATATATAATATATAATATGATTTGTCTTATGACTAGAACCTTTTACTTACTGTTATGCATATGATTCCCATAAGTTACCCAGACTGGGAAGGTCCTAGGTTCATTTCTTACTTCCAATGAACTTAGGGCTCTCAAAGCAGAGGTTAAAGCTTTCCAGGTTTTGAAATAATTCTCAGTATGATCGTTGGTCTTTAAAGCTTTCTTTCTTGAGTGTTCCTGCTTTCACTTTGTTTGGAGGATCTACAGATTTCTTAATGTTATGTTAGCTCTTACATTTATTTAAAAAGATATGTTGTAAAATCTCCTACCTAGATTAGCATTCCAGTTCAGAGGGTCATTGAGAGTATCTAATCTGCTATACTATCACGACCTATATTTTTTCTGATATTACTTGATATTTTACAGTTTGATTAATATATATGGTCTTGATTTCAGGTTGACCATCAGTACATAAGAGACACCAAAACAGAAATCTAAGTTTCTTTGCAACCCAGCCAGTCTTTTTTTCAGGTAGTTTATGATTAGTATATTAACTGTATATTAATTTAAAAGTATACTCCCTTAAAAATAACCCTGTGATTCATTATCTGTTGAAAAAGAGGAATGGTTTCTGAAATCTATCCACATTTTTCAGTTTGGGCAAGTTAGGGCTGTTATATAGTAGGCACACCTTAGTTCTTGTAAATACTTACAAAAATTTTTTCTTCCTGGATTCATTCTGAAATATATCACAGAGTAGATTCAAGTAGTGAAAAAGAACCTGTACACCACTGTGATAATTCACCCTGCTTTCCTGGAAGCATACAAAACTAGTATAATGACAGACTGCTAAAAACAGCTAATGATCTAAGTTTGTTGTTGTTATTATATTCCCCAAGATGTACTGTAATGTAGAACTTGTCTCCGAGCTTGTCAGCTCTGAGATGATTTTTCTTCACTCTACTCAATATGTGCCTATAAGCAACATCTCTGTTATGCTGCTACCATTAGTAGAGTAATTAGGAAGGCTATCATGGTCTCAAACTCTATAAGTGTTTGAGACTCCGCCTCATAAAATGTTCATTAGAGGACAAATTACCACATTTTAAATAGAGAAAACATCATCTCGAAATATGTCTTTTCTGATCCCCACTGCCAATGTCTCAGGTTTTGTTTACTACTGTTTTTCATTATTACAGTCATTAGGACTAGCTAAGCTTGGAAGGAATCATGTTCAGAATATAATTTTTGAGCATTAACTCAACATTAAAAAAAGCCTTGTGGTACCTGTCTGAATGGACAGAAAAAGATACATCATAAACTACATGTCAATGCAGTCAAAGGTTATGAACAGATATGTTAATATGCTGTTGAGATTGCATTTAACAAGTATAGTAGCAATCTCCATGGATAGCTTTGCTACTTCAAAGGAATTAAACAGAATAGTCCCTTTTTGTCTTTTTTTTGAAAGGGAGAGTAACATATCTTTTCATGAATATTAAAAAAAAAGTTAAAAACCTAAAGAAGCTTAAGTTGTGGGTAGACAGTTTATACATATATATTAATTTAGATCTTCATATTTTATTGTAAATAATTATTCTATTTTCCTCTTTTGTCTTTCATATCTGTTTATATTTTCTTTTAAATAGAGACAAGGTTTCTCTCACTATGTTGGTCAGGCTGGTTACGAACTCCTGGCCTCAAGTGATCCTCCTGTCTCGGCCTCCAAAAGTGCTAGGATTACAGGCATGAGCTACCACATCTGGCCATATCTGATTTTGATTTACAAAATTTTAATAAGCTTGTTATGTTCAGACAATGATCAGTTTTATCCATATCAACAGTAGGATTAGCTTCAATAAATAAAGAGCTAAATAGTAATTAAGATAATTCATTTAACCAGAATCAGTAAGAATTTATAATTTGGATGGTTCTCATTTGAAATATGCATTTGTAAACTTTTAAAGAATATTTATAAATTGACAAGACAAATGAAAAATACCATTGAATCAGAGGATTATGTTTTGAGAGTTTTTTATTCTTACCTTCTCTCTCTTTCATTTACAATTTCTCAGACAGGATTCTGTAATTCCTGACAAACTGAAAAGTACCCAGAGTCTGAGCTTTCCTGATAGTGTACAAAGCCTCAGGCAAACCCACACTCTAAAACAGGCTGCTTCAATTTTATACTCCATTTAACACTTCATTTGATTCTCAAACTTCATTTTAGTCTGCAGTGTTAACATTCCAGCATTTACGTGAGTTGGGCAATAGGTGTGGATTCAATACTCCCGAAAGATAGTTGGGGCAAATCTAAGCTTTGATGCCCGAGATGAGTGACAGCCATTCCGTTTACAACTGTGAAAATCTTACCTGATTTTTAAAACTAAGACCATAAAGTTACACAAAAGGGAGCCTAACTTCAAAAAGAACTGCAACTTATACTCTGAAAATAATGGGAGCATCACTAATAGGTGGTGCATAGATCATCTAACTGGTATGCGATCTCTGAGGAGCTGTCAGAAAAACAGTCTGTGTAGTAGATATGCGTGGAAATTACACAGATATTTAAATTCAGAAAAGTACAGCAAGGACACAAATTTTCAGCCTTTTTTGGAAAGGAGTGTGAGCTCTGAGAGACAAATATTGGAAATAAATATTAGATTTCCTTTGAAATGAACTTTGAGATTCTGACTTTGTTCTCTCAGGATTGCTTACATGTCTTCTGATTAGGCTGACTTGATAAGCAACCGGCATACCTACACAGGGTCCACACTTAGAAGAGCCTCATGCTTAGTTTAATGCTGTTTCATTGCCATCTTGAAATTCTTCAGAATTTTTTAACAAGAAGCCCCACATTTGCATTTTGTATTGGGTCCCAGAAATTATGTAATCAGCCTTGTTTCTGCTACATAATACAAATTGAACTTAAAAATAGCAATCTCCAAAACATCAATAGAAAGAGGCATCATTTTTCCCTGGATTGGTTGTATGATTGACAGAAATGGGACTACAATAAGGACTGAGCCAATGAGTGATCATATTGAGGTCCTCATGGCTATTTAGGCTTATCAAAACAAAATGCTCAGCAAATACTGTTCTTCCTATTCAAAACCACAGTTTTCGATTTTTTTATATTAACTTACAGTTTAGTTGGTGAGAGATGGCATTGTTTAATATTAGGAGCTTTTGAAGTTCTGTTTTCTTAAAAAGTAAACATAATAATATCCACCAGCCTATCAGGGTTCCACATAAAATAAGCAAGATGATTTATTGCTAGGCATTTATTTTCCAAAAGTAAGAATTCAAATAGCATCTCTTTGCCATAAAAGACAAGCAGGTGAACAAAAGTAATAGATGCAGCCCATTTGGCAAATTGAAATTTCATGATATAGAGAGAGCTGGGCAATCTCCTTTGGAAGAAATGTGAATTCAGTCACATATGTCAGTATCTCTCAATTGCTTGCACAAAGACAAAAGCTGTGCTATGGAAAGGGTGGGGTTATTTTGATTCTTTTTTTTGTTTGCTTGTTTGTTTTTGAGACAGTGTCTTGCTCTGTGACCCAGGCTGGAGTGCAAGTAGTGTGATCTCAGCTCACTGCAACCTCCGCCTCCCAGGTTCAAGTGATTCTCTCGCCTCAGCCTCCTGAGTAGCTGGGATTATAGCTGTCTGACTGCACCCAGCTTTTTTTTTTTTTTTTTTTAGTAGAGACAGGGTTTTACCAAGTTGGCAGGGCTGCTCTTGAACTCCTGACCTCAGGTGATCCACCCCCCTCGGCCTCCCAAAGTGCTGGGATTACAGGCGTGAGCCACCGTGCCAGGCCTGTTGATTCTTTATAAGCTGTATTTGTTGAATAATGTTAAACAGGGAGATGTTGATTATATCTTTATCACAGTAATGATGATGTTCTATTTTTATTGAATATACTTTCTATGTAGATAGAGTCTAGTAAACTGCATTCACCTAGAAGAACTAAAACTAAGATTTATTTTATCTCTCTCTAGTTAAATTCACATTTATAAATTGTCCTTTTCATGACCACCTCAATGTTCTGCTTCAACTCAATATTAAACCATGTACTATGAAATATTAATGAGAAAAGTCAGATCCATTTATATTTCATGCTGAAATGTAGCCAATTCTTCCATAGTGATAATACAATTACGGAACTAATTTTGAAGTGCATAATGGATTTTTAAAAGTTAACTTATCCATAATAGGCTGTAGCCAGATGTTATGTAAGATACTGATGGAGAAAAAAGACTCTAATACTATAGCATATTAACAGTTTAGTAAAAGAATATCTGCAATGCTATGCAGCCAATAAATGTGTAAAGAATATTATTTTCCCCCTTATGTTTGTTTTCTGTAGCATCACAAATGTAGTTTCTTCTTTTATCCCAAGTAATAGGAAGCCACTCAGAAATTCAGAGGCCAAGTTTAGTGTAGGGCATGAGAATTTGGAATAATAATAACAGAAGAAAATAATTTATAATCTGTCTTCATTTTCTTATTTCTCACTTGCTCCACTTTATTGCCTCCTTCATCATTTCACCACAGGTTTTCCAGGGGAGCTTTAGTAAACTGTATACTATTAAATTTCATGGGTTTTTTAAATCTCACCCTTCATTACCACTATACAACTAAAAACACATTTTTTTCTTTTTCTTTTTTTTTTTAATAAAACTCTTACCATCTCCGACATGAGAATCTCTTTTTTTCTTTCTTTGTCACTGGCTATTTCTATTCATTTTCATAAGCAGATTCCGCCTACCCTTTTTATTGAATAAAGGCTTATTTCTGATCATTTAACTCTTATTTTTTCACAGAAAATTTTATTCATCCCAGTGCTTCACTTATCATCTATATGACAATGACTCGCACATGTGTCTCTGCACCAATCATCATCTCCGTGGATCAAATCCATATATTAACCTGGCTCACAAAAACTTAAATTCTTCAAAGACAGTGAAAACATATGAAACCAAACTTCTCACTCTACACAAAAAGAGTCCTATTCCAGAATTTTCTCTTTTGATAAATGCCATAACTGTATGTCCAGTTACAGAACCCTGTAATATGAGATTTATTCCTAATACTTTCTCTCCTTCTAAAACTTTTCTAAGTTCCATGATTTTTCTCTGAAATACTTATAAAAAAGTCTACACTTCTTCTCAGAAACAAACTCCTTAGTCTAAATTACCATTATATCTGACCTGGACTAATGAAATAACTTCATAACTATTATATCCATATTGACTTTGGCTAACCCTTTTCCCCAGTGCCAAGAAAGAGCAATGTTTTAAAAATGCAAATTCAATCACTTAATTCCTCTATTTGAACTATCAATTGCTACCCGTTATTCCTATGGTCAAGACCAAGATCCTTAATAATAATAGTACTGTTTGTAAGACTCTGTACCTCACTTCCTGACCTCTAGCCATGCTGCCCTCCTTTAGTGCCTTTTAGATACCAGACTCTTCTACACACTAAGCCTTTGCATATGCTGGTTTGTCTATCTGCAGTACCTGCTCTGCCTTCTCATCTCTCTTTCACCTGGTTAACTCTCTCTTAATTTCCAAAGCTCAGTTCAAATATCATTCCTTGATTTAAGACTTCTTCAGTTGTTCTACTCATGACTGGATCTATTTTACACTGTTATTACACTATGTCCTCAAATTTAAGCACTATTCACAGATTGAATTTTACATTAAGTTTTAATAATTTGGTGAATATATATACATATATAAATTATCTTTAATAGGTCAGGCTTTCTGAGAGTAAATTCAATTGCAACTTATTTGATGAAGACTTTAATTCAACAGACTTTGTTGGATTAAAGTCTCCATAAAAGAAGTTACAGTTTATGTTTATTTACAAATATAATTTTTTGTTCTTATAAATGATTAAGTAATTAATTAAAATGTTTATAAGAATAAATTAATTAACTAATAAACATATGACAGACAACTTGCCCAAACTGTTTAGAAACATTTCAGTAAGATTAAGCGAGAGCTTTCAATAATTTCATCAATAGATTTGAAACCACCTTTGCAAAAATTATAACTGAGAAAGTTATTGCAGTGAAAGAGACCTGACCTAACCAACCCCATTTTGCTTCTAATCTCCAAGCTGTTCTTGTTCATTCCTGGGTTTAGGCCTAAGTAACTTTTGGAGGAACTTACTTTATAGTTGAACTTTGAAACAAAGAAAATAACAGTATTTTCCCAAAACAAACACTCTTCCTGCCTAGGGACCACACTGCCTTTGCAGGACTAACAAATTAGCCATGAGATAAGAAATTATGGTTTAGGAGTCATGCAGCTGGAGGCTGTAAGTTTCCAAACCTCCCTAAATTGCTCCTGGGAATAACATCAGTATTGTAAAACCTAAGATCAGTGTTTGAGATATTTCGCAGACCCTGCACTGGATGAATCAGCTGGCACCACCCAGTTCAATACGCTGTTTTATCTGGTCTCGTGGCCCTTACCCAAGAAATGACTCAGCGCACGAAGACAGATTCAACTCCCTATGATTTCGTCTTGGACCCAATCAACCAGCACGCTCGACTCAGTGGTGCCTTAACCACCAAAGTATCCTTAAAAACTCTGATCCCTGAATTCGTGGGGAGACTGATTTGAATAATAATAAAACTCCCCTCTCTGGTACAGCCAGCTCTGCATGAATTAAACTCTTTCTCTATTGCAATTCCCCTGTCTTGATAAATTGGCTCTGTCAAGGCAGCGGGCAAGGAAAACCCATTGGGCAGTTACAGACACAGCTTCTTTCCTTCCTTACTACTTTTCTTATTACTATTCTTCCTTTTGTCCTGTCTTCCTCCATTCTTGCCCACCTGCTTTCTATCCAGTCACTATTAAGTACTTGGTATAGAGCTCTGTGCATCTTAGATGCTCAAAAACCTTTGTAAAATGAATTAATGAATCAGAATATCAATTTTCATATGGCTTGTAACACTTTCTAGTTATACAATGTTAACTAGGTTATGTTTGCCTTCTAATAATCTGTCATATAGAATAAGAAATGCAACGTCTACTAAAAGTTGTTTGGAAACTAAGTGGAAAAAGAAGAACAACTCATAGAAATACTTTTTAAAATTAAAAAGTTGTTATAGCTGTCATCATCATTTTTGAATGTCTATTACTATTTGTTCTGTAAACTATGCAAATCAAAATTAAGCTCTATACAATACATGGCTTTGTATATTACAGTGCTTTAGTATTAAACTCAATCTTGACTCTTATGTCATTTCCATGGAGTTCTCTTGTGAAACCCAGAGATATTGCAATGGATGCTCTGGTTATCATAAAATTCCACACAAATCCCACATAATACAGACTGCTGTCTATGGTTTTCTAATGAAAACATTTCGTTCTTTTATGAGTTATGTGTCCTTTAGATAGCTACTCAGGCCTATGCTATTGAGGTTAAAGGTCTTCAGAGAATGCTTCTAAGCCTTCCTTAGGACAGTTAAAGGCAGCTATCCCAGTAAATCAGGATGGACAGCCGACTGATAGTATACTCAATTTACCTTTTAGGTAAACTACACTGAGAGTAAGTTCTCAACAGGAAATAAAGGTGAATTTCACAATGGGTACAGGCCATTCCCCAGTGTTTTCACAGGGATTTGAAAATTAAAAAAATAAATGAGGGTATGTATCACTCAGAATCAGTGCTGTATTGCTCAAAAGAATGAGTTATGGTTATAAAGGTACAGTTTATGCAGAAACTCTGATATAAAAAATGATTCTATGACTCTGAACTTTGCACTTGTTTTCTGCATATTATTTTTTTCCATTTCTCATTGTTACATACCAATAATTGATTTCAGTCAATCACTCAATCTGTATTTACCATAGTAAAAATTTTACGGCATATTTTCTTTACTATCCCACTGTTTGAATCTCTAACCTGTCTTTTGTCTTTGGACTTAAATACTTCTATTTAAGTTTTCACGTCACATGTAAATTAACTGCCACTTGGCCAGGGAAGTTAGACAAATATTTATCATGGGGGAGTTACAAGAGCATCAGAAATGAATGCTAAAATCTTGGTGTGTATTTTTAGAACCATTATATGGTTTATGTAGTGCTAATGTTTGACTTCTTCTGAATATTCATAGGGAATCAAGAGTCTAGATAAACAAAAGAAATAGTCAAAAGATGGTATAAACAACAAAGGGATTCTGGTTTTGAAGAAAAAAGTAGGGGAAGTGAGATTACCTCAAATTCTTATTTAGAGTATATTAAATATTAACTATAGTTGAATAGTTTTCTTAATCTCTCTGAAGATATTGAGCTTTCCATCTATGTTTTCTATAATTATTTTATATGGTAAATACAAGTTTACAGTGGAATATAGTTTCTGCAGACATAAAATTGATTTTTTAAAATGGTATTCTTCCATAACATTATGAACCACACATAAAATCAACTAATTTTTTAATATATATTTAAGCAGTACTTTTATACACATAGGTACATATATTATTATGATTTGTCCAAGTTGTTTTTCAGCATGCATATTTTATTTAGGAAGATATTGTGAATATATTTTCCATTAATGGGCATTAATAACAAACATCATTTTCTAGGTTTGATGATATTTAACTTAGTAAGTCCCCTTTTTTAGAACTATAGGATGTTCATTTTTTTTCTTTTTTCTTTCTTAATTTATAGACTTCTTTTATGAAATCTTTGTTTCTACTTAACATATTTTTTTCCTTAGGATTAATTCCTATAGCTAGCACTTCTGGGTAGTGAGGTGAAATATGAAACATGTAAGTTCTCAACAAATGCTTGTTGAGGGAAAATTTTGAATGAACAAACAAATAAATGATTGTAAGATGTGGTACCTCCCTGGATTTCATCCCTTTCTCAAAGAGTTAACAGAAAATAAGACACAGTCATGACATTGAGATGGTTCTGGAATGGCAAGCTATGACTCTGTTTTTTACTCAACATGAAATCATCTAGCTGTGCCAAGCAGCTTCATTTATTAAAACTGCTTTAGTGAAGCATATACTGATATTTAACCTAAATTTGAGTACAGATACACTTGTGAGAAAAGAAGTTGTTTCATTTCTTTTGATTTTCATGCATTATTCAAAGATTTAAACAATAACAGCTGTGATGATAAATCTGAAATGTTATCAGCATGAAACTCTCATTTTAAGATTCACATGACAATAAGTAAAGAACACTCATATAATACCTACTCATGTTTCGTTCTTTTCCATTAAAAATATCCAAACTATAAAGAAAAATCGGCCTTTTGAAACTTCACTTGCAGGCTACTATTATGTTACAAGCACTTTCTTCATAGAAAATGACTGCATTAAAAAAATACTAAGCAACAATTACAGTTTTCTAAACAGCATGCTCTGTATTTTATCTAATTGCTAATTCATTAAATTTTACTGTCAGTCCCCTTACAAAGTATTTGAATATGAGAAATTTTTAAAACTATATACCTTATATTTCTTTGCAGTACATAAGTTATTGTAATACAGAGTTTAACTTTTTAATGAAAACCTCATTAGGTTTGGTCATATCTGTAGCTGTAGTCTATGAGGGTATTTTTTTTGGTCTATGTAATTTCTTCATTCATTCAGCAAATATTTATTGAATGTCACCTATGTTGTCATTGCTGTAGGTGCTAAAAATACAAGGAAAACAGCAGGCAAAACATCAAACCTGCAATTTACACAGATGTATTTTAAAACTTGGCCAAGTCTGAGGCCAGAATGAGCTTCCCATTTGACCTCTGCTGAATTGAATTTATCCCATCAGTTATAGCCTTTGCCTATATTTTGCATAATCACTTTTCATATTGAAAAGTCAGGCTTCTTCCATTTCCAGTACTTATGATGAAGGATATTCCTCTTTGCATCCTTGCACTTTCTTAAGTTTTATTATATATTTCTTTTCATGCATTTGTATTAGCCAAGTACAGAGTTAATGGACTTACTATTTTAGGATACATTTGTTAAAATTTCAATTTTCTTTTAAACTCTCAAATCACTTTTATGAATTAAAGCTAGCATATCACTACTTCCTTACTTTTGCCTAAAATAGGGCATTAATTTATTTTATATTTAGAACTCGAAAGCTTTATTCTTCATTAATACAGACACACAGTGCTAATTAATAAAAGCTATTGATTACAATATCTTAAATATTCACAATAAGAAAAAAATCAGTAACTTCAAGTTGCCTCAGCACAAAGTCATAGAGTCTTGTGTTGAGAAGAAGGTTCTACTCAAAAGTCTGTTTCAAGTTGAAGATGCAATGAGTCTGTAATCAGTTTCCTTAAAGGTCAGCCAATTTAAAATTTATGTGCAAATTTTACAACGAGACTTTGTTATATTCACCTACATAGCCCCTGCTCCTATAATATGCCTAACATTTAATAAGCATTAAATATTGTTTAATTAATGAATAAATCATTAAACTTATATGAGTTGGTAACCTAGCCAATACGATCATGAAATGACTGTCAATTAGTGATTTGAAAAGTGTTATCCTTGGGAAACTATCTTAGTAAGGCTACACGTTCCTCTTTAATATTCATAAAAAGAAAAGGATAATTTCACCAGCAGGTGGACTATGTTCAATGCCTGAGTTGCATTCAGAGTAAGCTAGGGCAGTGACAGTAAGCTTTGAGCACTATGCTAGATGCTGCTCTCTCTCCAGGTCTAATTACAAGTATGGTCTGAAAATATTAAGTCAGCTTTTTTCTTGTGTAGTGTGTGTGTATGTGTGTGTTTTAATTTTCTTTAATTTTCTTTCTCTTTGATAGTTCAATGGGGAAAATACTATACAAATTAGAAAGGGAAGTGAATTGTAAAATGTGCTTAGCTGTTAGGACATGCAAGAAAAGTACTGCAATGCAAAATCTCAGAGACCACATATCTTCCATTCCACTATTCTCATATTTCAGCCACACCAAATTATTATTAATCTTTAAACAACCTTCAAGTCTAGCATCATGTTTAGGGGTGTGAAAACTAGAACAAGGCTGAGTTCACTCAGCTGGGTCATTTATTAATCAAAGTATTGAGATATATTTAAAATACAAATTAATTTATATATTTGTAAATATGTGCTGAGTACTGAATACTGACACAAGATACTTAATATATATATTAATTTATATATATGTGTAAGATTTTCTCTATTTAAAAATATTCTTCTGTTTTTCACATTGTAAAATGCTACTGACATCAATTTTTCTGCTTTCATATGCCAATGTATAGAGTAACGGCACACGTAGGCTAACTTGAAGAAAAAAAATTTGGGGGAAAAATAATGCTTTAAAATTTGTTTATCTAGTATCGAATAGACGTGTTCATATTCAAAATTAAACGTATTGTAGGATGTAAGCATCTGATTTTAACCACATAGCAATCTCAACTAAGCAAAGTAAATAAAACTAAACCCACATCTAAGCACATCAGAGCAAAACTGAAGAAGCGTGAATCAAAAGAAAATGTGTAAGTACACAATGTGGTATTGCTACCTCTAGGTACTGTTGTGCAGAGGATCTCTAGAGCTTATTCATCTTGCCTAACAGAAACCCTGTATCTTTTAACTAATATCTTCCTACTTCTCCCTCCTCCAGCAACCACCAGTCTATTCTCTGCCTGTATGAGTTTAATTAATGTATTAAATAGATAACTCACATAAGTGGAACTATGTAGTACTTGTTCTATTTTAATTGGCTTATTCCACTTAGCGAATGTTTTCCAGGTTCATCCATAACGTTACAAATTGCAGGATCTCCTTTTTGGTAAATACCGAATAAGATTTCATTGTATGTACATACCACATTTTCTTTATCCATTTATGTGGATTTGTTTTAAAATCTTGACTATTGTGAATAATGTTGCAATAAACATTAGAGTGAGGCTATTTCTTCCAGCTTATGATTTCAATTCTATTAGATATATATATATATATATATATATATCTAGAACTTGGATTGGTGGACTATACAGTAATTCTATTTTTAATTTTTTTGAAAAACCACCAAACTGTTTCCATATCCAGGGCTTTTTGGTCAGCTATTTAAATTTTATAATTTGCTATCATTTCTTTAATCATTCTAAATATTTACTTACCAACATAAAACATAAAGTACCAATCAAATGAAATGTCATTATTTGCAATAATTATCTGTTAATCTACAGCTGCGTACTAAAGTCTATCATTGTATTCTTTTCTACAGGAGAGAAGACACCTCTGTATTTGTAGGCTCTCCCCATATCTTGTGAGTCACTAAAGAAAAACCAGTTGTTCCAATTGTTTTAACAAAACCAGGAACTGAGATTCTAAATTTACATACTCTGATACCATTTTATGTTTATGAGAAATACAAATCTAGAATGTGGAAGTTAAGAACCGCCTGTTTAATAAAATCATCTTGAAACAGAAAGAAGGCAGGAAGGGAAAAAAGAAAGAAAGAAGGAGACAGAAAAAGAGAAAGAAAAGAAGGAAAGAAACTAGGAAAAGAGGAAGGCAGGATCAAAAGAAGGAATGGAAGGAGAGAGTGAGGAAGGAAGGGGGAGAGGAAAAGAAGGAAAGAAGAAAGAAAAGTGTTAAAAAAAAAAAAAACACCAAAGGAAGAAGAGAGATGATCTAAAAAGAAAACATTACTCCAGAGCTTCTCAAACTGGCATCTTATGGACCCCTAAGAATTTGTGCATTTTATATAGGGATCCATAAATTTCCTAAAATTGTATCCAAATTGTTCCATTTAATTAATCTATCTATCTAAATATCTATTGCTATGGTTTGAATGTATCCCCCAACAGTTCATGTGTTGGAAACTTAATCACCATTGTAACAATATTAACAGGTGGGTGTTTTAAGAGATGATAGGGTCACCAGGGTGGAGCTCTTGTGAATGGATTAATATCATCATCTAGGGAGTGAGTTCTCTAGGGAGTGAATCAGTTTTCATGGGACTGAGTGAGTTTTCTTGAGAGTGGGTTGTAGTAAAAGCAAGCTGGCTGCCTCTGTGATTTCCTTTGCTTGTGCTCAGCAGTTCTTCTGCTCTTCTGTCATAAGAAAACATAAAGAAGACCCTCACTAGATACCTGAGTCATGTTCTTGAACTCCCCAGCCTCCAGAACTGTAAGAAATAAATTTTTCTTTATAAACTACCCAGTCTATGATATTTTGTTATAGCAACAGAAAATAAACAAAGGCATCTATCATTGTATTACTAGATATAATATACATAAATTTTATACAAACCGTACATGTTTGTGTGAATTGAATTGTGTCCCTCAAGGAGATGGGTTGAAGTCCTAATTCTGAAACCTATTAATGTGTATAAATGTGTATATTCCTATGTATGTATTAAAGTAATTAAATGTTTAATACTTTTAATATCTTAAACATCACAATGTGTACTGGGGAGGGATAATGGTTAGAGATCACCTCTGCTATTGACAATAAAGGTATTGGGGTGAAGTGTCTTAATATTTTCTGTATGTTTTGCATACTTAAAGTGTTTCAAAGTTAAAACTTAATGAATACACAGCATTTTTATTGTGTTAAGGAAAGTGAAAATTTGCTTTTATTAGGTAATTTTAATTTGGACCCTAACTTACTAAATAAGAGCATTTCCCTGACCACTTTCTGTATCCAACTCCAACCTCTTTAATATACATAATACCTAATACCACTGTATCATTGCATTTCATCTTAGCAAGATGAAAATGGGTTCTAAGTATCTTCCAGAGGAACCAAGTTGACGTAAGCTTCAACACAGACTATAATATTTTGTTTCTTATTTTTTAGGTGCCAATACCTCCAAATAGTGACAGTTACAATAATATAGAATTAGCCATGGAAATGAAAAATATAGAACAAATAATGGGAAATAAAATTAGAAAACAAGAAAAGGTATGTTGAAAGAAAAAAAAGATGGAGGGAGGAGAGTTTATCTATATCTCTGATTAATGTGTGTTTAAAGAATGGTAGATTGTTAACAGTTATGACACGTCCAGAACTGAAAAATTCTAAGTGTCTTCCTTAAATTCCCAACACAACATTTTTAGCCAAATGTGTAAGTAGTGATCTTAAGATTTCATAAATTTCAAGGATAAAAATTCTGGTGTTTATAATGACATTCTCATTAGAAAAGAAAAATAATCTTTTCTGATGTTTCTCTCTTTCTATCTTTCCCCCCGGCCCCTCCCAAATTTCATGTCCTCACATTTCAAAAACAATCATGCCTTCCCAACAGTTCCCCAAAGTCTTAACTCATTTCATTAACTTCCCTACAGGAGAAAGTTAAGAAAATCTGAGAAAAGCGTTAAGCAACACAAGACAACACATACTTAAAACTTAATACAATGACAACCAAACATTTCATCTCTGGTTTCTCTGCTTTAGAAACACCTGAATATATGATTGAAGCAAAGGACAAGTCTTTATTCACAGCTTGCTTATCAGCATTCTAAAATCTGTATATTCTATTACTATCTGATGTTAAGCCAGAGTTTCAAGAAAATACATTCTTAACAATGTTTAAAATGACAACAGCACTTCTGTTATACAATTTAAAAGATCAACTGAAATGAGAAATGGAAAGAATGTTAATTTTGCCAAAAGATTAAATAAGTGAAATCCCTGGAATTCTTGACCAATAGCAGATGTCTTTACTAAGGTAAAGATCAGACAATGTAATTCAATGAAGAAAATGTACCAAGCTCTCAGATGATGACTGGCTTCTTTGAAGTCACAAAAGGGCAAAAGAACATAAGCTTGTTGTATTAGTCCATTTTCACACTGCTGGTAAAGACATACCTGAGACTGGGCAATTTACAAAATAAAGGAGTTTAATGGACTTACAGTGCCACATGGCTGGGGAAGTCTCATGATCATGGTAGAAGGCAAGGAAGAGGGAGTCATGTCTTACATGGATGGCAGCAGACAGAGAGAGTTTGTGCAGGGAAACTGCCCCCTATAAAACCACTAGATCTTGTGAAGCTTATTCACTATCACAAGAACAGTATGGGAAAGACCTGCCCACATGACTCAATTACCTCCAACTGAGTCCTTCTCACAACACATGGGAATTCAAGATAAGATTTGGGCAGGAATACAGCCAAACCATATTATTCCCCCCTAGCCCCTTCCAGATCTTATGTCCTCACATTTCAAAACCAATCATGCCTTCCCAACAGTCCCCCAAAGTCTTAACTCATTTGAGCATTAACTCACAAGTTCACAGTCCAAAGTCTCATCTGAGACAAGGCAAGTCCCTTCTGCCTATACGCCTTAAAATCAAAAGCAAGTTAGTTACTTCCTAGATACAATGAGGTAACAGGCATTTGGGTAAATACACCCATGTCAAATAGGAGAAATTGGCCAAAACAAAGGGGCTACAGGCCCCAAGCAAGTCTAAAATGCAGCAGGGCAGTCAAATCTTATTTTATATTTTATTTTATTTTATTTTATGTTATTTTTTGAGATGGAGTCTCACTCTTGCTACCCAGGCTGGAATGCAATGGTGTGATCTCGGCTCACTGCAACCTCCATCTCCCGGGTTCAAGCGATTCTCCAGCTTCAGCCCCTGGAGTAGCTGATATAACAGGTGCTTGCCACCACGACCGGCTAATTTTTGTATTTTTAGTAGAGATGCAGTTTCACCATGTTGGCCAGGCTGGTCTCGAAATTCTAACCTCAGGTGATCTACCCACCTCGGCCTTCCAAAGTGCTGGGATTAGAGGCGTGCGCCACCACACCCGTCCTGGGCAGTCAAACCTTAAAAGTTCGAAAATGATCTCTTTAACTCCATGTTTCACATCCAGGTCACGCTGAAGCAAGAGGTCAGCTCCCATGGCCTTGGGCAGTTCTGCCCCTGTGGCTTTGCAGGGTATATCCTCACTCCTGGCTGCTTTTATGGGCTGGTGTTTAGTGTCTGCAGCTTTTCCAGGCAAACAGTGCAAGCTGTAAGTAAATCTGCAATTCTGGGGTCTGGAGGATGGCAGCCCTCTTCTCATAGCTCCACTAGGCAGTGCCCCAGTAGGGACTCTGTGTGGGGGCTCCAACTCCATATTTCCCTTCTGTACTGCCCTAGCAGAGGTTCTCCATGAGGGCCGGGCCCCTGCAGCAAACTTCTGCCTGGGCATCCAGGCATTTCCATACATCCTCTGAAGTCTAGGGGTAGGGTCCCAAACCCCAATTCTTGACTTCTTTGCACCCACTGGCTCCATACCACATGGGAGCTGCCAAGGCTTGGGTTTTGCACTCCCTGAAGCCATGGCTTGAGCTCTGTGTTGGCCCCTATCAGCCACAGCTGGAGAAGCTGTGACACAGAGCACCAAGTCACTAGGTTGCACATAGCATAAAGATGCTGGGCCTGGCTCACAAAACCATTTTTTCCTCTTAGGCCTCAGAGCCTGTGATGGATGGGGCTGCCATGAAGAACTCTGACATGCCTCAGGGACATCTTTCCCATTTCTTGGGGATTAACATTCAACTCCTTGTTACTTATGCAAATTTCTGCAGCAGACTTGAATTTCTCCTCAGAAAATGGGATATTCTTTTCTATCGTATTGTTACGCTGAAAATTTTTCAAACTTTTATGTTCTGCTTCCCTTATAAAACTGAATGCCTTTAACAGCACCCAAGTCACATCTTGAACACTTTGCTGCTTAGAAATTTCTTCAACCAGATACCCTAAATCATCTCTCTCAGGTTCAAAGTTCCACAAATCTCTAGGGCAGAAGCAAATGCTGCCAGCCTCTTTGCTAAAACATAACAAGAGTTACCTTTGCTCCACTTCCCAACAAGTTCCTCATCTTCATCTGTGACCACTTCAGCCTGGACTTCATTGTCCATATCATTTTCAGCATTTTGGTCAAAGCCATTCAACTAGTCTCCAGGAAGTTCCAAACTTTCCCACATTTCCTGTCTTCTTCTGAGCCCTCCAAGCTGTTCCCATCTCTGCCTGTTACCCAGTTCCAAAGTCGCTTCCACATTTTGGGGTATCTTTTCAGCAGCACCCACTTTTCTGGTAGCAATTTAATGTATTACTGCATTTCCATACTGCTAATAAGACATGCTCAAGACTGGGCAATTTACAAAATAAAGAAGTTTAATGGACTTAACAGTTCCACATGGCTGAGGAGGTCTCATAGTCATGGCAGAAAGCAAGGGGGAGGAAGTCACATCTTACATGGATGGCAGCAGGCAAAGAGAGAGCTTGTGCTGGGAAACTCCCCCTTATAAAACCACCAGATATCATGATACTTATTCACTATAACAAGAACAAAACAGGAAAAACCTGTCCCCAGGATTCAATTACCTCCCACTGGCTCCTTCCCACAACACGTGGGAATTCATGATGAGATTTGGGTAGGGACCCAGCCATACCATGTCAATTCTTATTAATGCTCTGGATTGCTCACAGTTAGTTATGGTTATGTATAGCTAGGTGTTGAACTCAAAATGTCAGAATTAGTGGTTAAATTTCCTGGCTTTGATCTGCTACCACTGTCTCTAACTTCATACTGAAAGTATTGATCCCAGGGAGATGTTCTGAAGTAAATGTTCTTGGTGAAGGATGAAGATGAATCAGGGGAAATAATTCACCATTACTGGAAAATACTTCACTGTTCTTGACTCAGAAATGTATTATTGTTGTTATTATGATAATTTATTTTGATATGTTCTGCTCATTAAATGTCCTGTTCATATTAATCTGTAACCAAATCTCTGTGATAATGCTTTGCATATAAGAGTCCAATGTGTTCATCATTCCCAATAAGCCTATGAACATATTGAATAGTCAGTTATGTAAGGACCTGAACTCAGGAATTGCTCACTCTCACATATAATGTACATATTCTGGACCATGGTTACTACATTTCATATATGTCAATTCTGCATTTGAGTAATTTCCAAATAATAAAAATAGCTTAGAACTTTAAGTGGCAAGCAGAACACATCAAAATTCATTATATTTTTCTGTATTAAAATTTTTCTCTGATCTGGTTAAAAGGTAAATAGTACTTTTCCTGAGCTATTTTTATTAAAATATTAGTATTACAAGTTCCACCTCTTTTTAGATAATGCTTTCACTTAAAGGTGCTTATCCACATTAGCTGCTATTTCAAAGGCTGAAGACTCTTGAAGTCTGTTTTCTGATAACATTCATAAGATAGATATAAGGAAGTTTTGTGTCAACATCATTTAAAAGAAAAATATTGTATCTAATTTCTAACATACCACTCCTGTGTACATATGCAAAATCTAGTCTCAATTATACTTTCTCCTTTTTTTATTCGTACGTACTGCTTCTCTTCATTTTCTAAAAGTATTTCAGGTTTAAAAACACATCAAAAGCAAAACTAGTTTGAAACTACAGTTTCAGCATTAACCTTCACATAACACAGCAAGGATTCTTCCTTGTTATGATTTCAGCCTTGCGCACTTCCACAAATCCATGCACAGAAAGTCAGGCTCAGGCCAAGGATTTCTTTCAATTTGTTTTTTTTTTTTTTTTTTTTTTTATTATACTTTAAGTTTTAGGGTACATGTGCACATTGTGCAGGTTAGTTACATATGTATACATGTGCCATGCTGGTGGTATATCTCCCAATGCTATCCCTCCCCCCTCCCCCCACCCCACAACAGTCCCCAGAGTGTGATATTCCCCTTCCTGTGTCCATGTGATCTCATTGTTCAATTCCCACCTATGAGTGAGAATATGCGGTGTTTGGTTGTTTGTTCTTGCGATAGTTTACTGAGAATGATGGTTTCCAATTTCATCCATGTCCCTACAAAGGACATGAACTCATCATTTTTTATGGCTGCATAGTATTCCATGGTGTATATGTGCCACATTTTCTTAATCCAGTCTATCATTGTTGGACATTTGGGTTGGTTCCAAGTCTTTGCTATTGTGAATAATGCCGCAATAAACATACGTGTGCATGTGTCTTTATAGCAGCATGATTTATAGTCCTTTGGGTATATACCCAGTAATGGGATGGCTGGGTCAAATGGTATTTCTAGTTCTAGATCCCTGAGGAATCGCCACACTGACTTCCACAATGGTTGAACTAGTTTACAGTCCCACCAACAGTGTAAAAGTGTTCCTATTTCTCCACATCCTCTCCAGCACCTGTTGTTTCCTGACTTTTTAATGATTGCCATTCTAACTGGTGTGAGATGATATCTCATAGTGGTTTTGATTTGCATTTCTCTGATGGCCAGTGATGATGAGCATTTTTTCATGTGTTTTTTGGCTGCATAAATGTCTTCTTTTGAGAAGTGTCTGTTCATGTCCTTCGCCCACTTTTTGATGGGGTTGTTTGTTTTTTTCTTGTAAATTTGTTTGAGTTCATTGTAGATTCTGGATATTAGCCCTTTGTCAGATGAGTAGGTTGCGAAAATTTTCTCCCATGTTGTAGGTTGCCTGTTCACTCTGATGGTAGTTTCTTTTGCTGTGCAGAAGCTCTTTAGTTTAATTAGATCCCATTTGTCAATTTTGGCTTTTGTTGCCATTGCTTTTGGTGTTTTGGACATGAAGTCCTTGCCCACGCCTATGTCCTGAATGGTAATGCCTAGGTTTTCTTCTAGGGTTTTTAAATTTGTTGAGAGAAACTAGCAATGTGATTAATAAGAATTATTTAAGAATTGTTGCAAGGCAAGGTGTCAAAAAATACCATGCTACAAAACTTCCAGTGCTCTCGCCTTCATAGAAAAAGGAGAAGGAAATCTTTTGTATTAGGTAATGAAAAATGATTTACCCAAACATATTCTGGGATGTCCACTTCCTCTCTCACTTTGTGGGACTAGCAGTAAGATGCATGCTTTCACTCCTTCTTTTAACTTATCTCCATAGAATATTATTTGAGGTAAAAAGAAAACTTTATTTTTCTTTTTATTCACACAACACTTCTGACACCAAATGTGTGGGATATTTTTTTTTCCCACACCAACCAATTCTCCAACTCTCTGGACACCAATAGAGTGTCCTAAAATTCATGTCTGACACTAACTACCTAGAGTTTTAGCACAGACACCACAAGTTAAGGGCTCAGCCTCACAACATTTCCCCACACTTCAGACACTAATCACAAGTCCCAGGTAGTCACTTGCACCCTAACCACCTGTAAATTAGGGGTTCCTACAACCCTCTTCTTAGATCTTATACTTTGCTGTAATGACTCACGATTCAGGGAAATACTTTCTTATTACTGGTTTATTATAGAGGATACAACTCAGAAAAAAGTGAAAAATAAGTGAGGCATGGGGCAAGGTGTGGATTATGGGGTGTGGAGCTTCCATGGTTTTTCAAGGTGTGCCACCCTCCCAGCACCTCCATTGTTCACCAACCCAGAAGCTCTGTGAACCTCATTGTTTAGAGGTTTTATGAAGTTTTCACCAAATAGGCATGGATGAGTAAATCATTGGCCCTTTGTGACTGAACTCAATCTGTAGCCCCTTTCCTTCCCTGGAGATTGAAGGGTGGTGCTGAAAGTTCCAACCCTGTGATACCATGGTTGCTTTCTCTGTCAATCAATGCCCATTCTCCAAAAGTCATCTTATTAGCATAACCTTGGATGTGGTTAAAGAAAGCTTATTATGAACAGCAAAAGATGTTCCTTTCACCCGTATCGCTTAGTAAATTCCAAAGGTTTTTGAAGCTCTTGTGTTAGGAACCTGGGACGAAGACCAAGTATTATAACAAAAGATTTTCCCATTACTCCTATTATTCAGGAAGTTATAAGGGTTTTAGAAACTCTGTAACAGGAGCTGAGGGCAGAGACTAAATCTGTATATTTTATTCCATCACAGAAGCATTAATACATTGATTTGCAGAACGCTTTCATTGAAAATGGACCTGCTTTTTATTTTTTTTTAAATTTAGACATAGTAAAATTCACTTTTTCTGTGTGTATAGTTCCATAAATCTTGACAAACACATTGTCACATCACTACCATCATAGTCAAAATACATAATTATTTCATCAACACCCCCTAAAATCATCTCATATTGTCCCTTTGTACCTCCTTCAAATATAAAAACAAACACTATAAGACTAACTTCTATTGTTTCTATTTTGTAATTGCATAATTGTATTTTATAATTTTTGTGGGATGTACTTTACTTTTAAAAAAAGTTTGCTGAAGTAATCTTATTTTTTCAATGAATATTAAATAACTACTACAAACCAGGTACTCCATAAGTCATCTGGGACAGAGCAGTAAATAGAAAAGCCTTATGGTGTTTACATATTTCAATGGGGGAAAGGATGAGTAGCAAAAAATAAGCATTATAAATAAGAACACTATATAGTATGTTAGAAAAAAAATACCCTAAAGAAAGAAAAAAGAAAAAGAGAGATTGGAAGTGATAAGCTGCAGATAAATGATTGCAAATTTATATAGGGTGATCATTAAAAAAGTAATTCCATGGTTATAAAGATTACTCAAATTCCAAATCTTTACCTGATGATAATCTGGATTTCATAAAATCTATTTTAGTGAATTTACATTAAAATGTGTTTAAATCAGTCTTAACTGAATTCACAGAACCATGTCATTGATTTTCCTTTTCTCTATATTACATTGTTTTTATTTGTAATTTAAGTCCATCTCTTTCATGTATTTGAAAACTGCAGAGGTAGGAAATAAATCTTAAAATCCATTTGTAAAATTATAAATTTTTTAAAAAATTTGGAAATATATCATATTTTGGTTGTAATTTAAGCACATGAAATTATATCTTCATTCTCTCAAGACTCAATGTATATGACTTTAAATGATTAAAAAATTTATTAATTCATATGTATGAATGATGTCAGCACATTTCTTAAAGCTGGAAAACTGAATACTGAGGTGTATGCCTAAATGAAACCAGCCTATCTGACCTCTAGGACCCTAGTAAGGGGCTGGGGCATGACTGAGAAAAGAATGAAAAATAAACACAAATTTACAAACTAAATAGTTGCACAGATAAAATTATGAGATTATCTCCTTACTTCCTTTAGTAACTCCCCACCCACTAGCAATCATAGATATTTCCTCTCCAAGCAGGAGACTGGAGGATTATTTCCTGGTGAAACTGACCATTCTAGAAGTAAAGCCCTCCAGAACACTAACATTTGGGAGAGGAGATGGAGTGGCTCTTAAAGAAATGAATGAATTTGCTCCTGGTTTTTAAAAGTGTAACTTGTTAGTCAACAAGCCCTGCTCAGCCACACAGAGCTCCCGGGCAGATTTCAACACTTCACTCTTACATGGGAAAAGATGGCCAGGAATCACTGGATTAGAGAAAAAGCCTTTAATATCCATGAACAAACCCAAAATACTCATAAGGAGAAAAGGGGAATAAGAATGCATTTAAACCCAGGATTTTCACAAAGCACAATATACTTCAAACAGAAAAAATAATGTAAAACAATATTGATCATTCCATGCAATTATGTTTACAAGATTTTAAATTTAGGAACAGCTAACCAATTTGTTTCTTAGAATCCTCAGCTGCAGGAATATTCCTTGAAAGAAAGGACATATGAAAGAGTTTCTATAGGTAAGTCCTAGATTAAACAGGATTTCACAGGTTCTGAGCATGGAAGTGAACAGATCTAAGTTAGTGAAAATTGAACTCTGTAAATGAACAAAACCATAAATCTTTCAATTTGGGAGTACAGTTAATGGAAAGAGAAAATAGTACTTGAATACCTTATAGAATACCAACTGGATAGTCTCGACTTTTTTTTTTTTTTTTTTCTAAGGAATTTAACTCTGTCACCCAGGCTGGAGTGTAGTGGAGTGATCTGGGCTCACTGCAACCTCCACCTGCCAGTTCAAGCGGTTCTCCTGCCTCCACCTCCCGAGTAGCTGGGACTACGAGCGTGTGCCACCACACCTAACGAATTTTTTTCTTTTTAGTAGAGACAGGGTTTCACCATGTTGGCCAGGCTGGTCTCCAACTCCTGACCTCAGGTGATCTGCCCGCCTTGGCCTCCCAAAGAGCCGGGATTACAGGCATGAGCCACCGTGCCTGGCAATAGTGTCGACTTTTATTTGAAATACATATCCAATGTCTCAAGTAGCTTCTATAATTTTCTCATAAGTATTAGCTTTAATGCCATGTACCTAGAAGGTCCCTCTCAAAAATCTCTTTTGGACTGCAATGAGATGGCTACTTACAGCATAGTATGCAGGCTAACAGCTGATTTCTAAAATATTATTACTTCACTGTATATCTGAATCTATAATCTGACTTTAATATAATTGATTGAAATGAATAATCTATTTTTGGTCCTGGTTTCGTCCCATTTTATGATTTATTCCAGACTATACAAAAGATAGGCCCTCCTTCATGATGAATCGAGACCTGTGGTAACTTTCTCAACTCTTGCACACATAGAAATAAGATGAAACCCATCAATTCTCATGGAGGTCATTAAAATGACCATTCAAAGCACAGCAAATGCAATGTGTTGTGGCTCTTTTAATTAAAGGTGTTACTTGTCAACCCATAGATAAGTGAGCTATGCCATTACTCCTCTTGCAGATGAGAGCGAACTCCCCACATCTTACGTTATAAGCCTATTTTCATAAATTAGATAATCAGAAAATGATGTCTTTCATGTACAGCAGTGTTGACCTGGTTAATAGAATTATATGCTTCCCTAATATGCACATAATTCGGGAGGGATCTGAAATTGGTGGAATTTTCTAATTCGCCAAGCTTTGGCAAAATCTTTATCTGGCAATAATTGGCCTTTAATTAGCAAATTCATATACTTTACAGTTTCAAATCTTTCAGATTTCTTACACTTCTCAATGAGGGATGTGACAGACATAAAGAAGACCTTGATCCAAATGCTAATACTCAGAATTGGACTGACCTCCAATAAAATATGACACTCAAGTCCCTAGCTAATTTAAGTATTCAATTATAATTGAACCAAATGGCAACAGGCAAGAAAGTTTTAGAGTTCTTCACAAGGCAGCATTCTCGCCATTAAAACTCACTAATTACACTGGTCATACTATATATGAAGTTGGGTTAACAATGAATGGTTAAAGAACATGAATGCGGCATGTCACATGAAGAATACAGAATTATATAAACAACTTATAACATTTTTGTTTATTTTCTGAGAATATTCTAAATGCATTCGTTTTATCAATTTCATATTAATAAATGCAATATATATAGTTAGCAAATTTGATTAGACAATTCTCACACTGCTTTTTAAAATACTTATTACAGTCTGTACTGTATGGTGACCTGAGACTACATTTTACCACTTCCACTTGTTATCCAGAGTTTACCCTACATTAGCCTCTGAAATACTTTATTGTTCTCCACAGAAATTGAAATCCAAATTTAACCTACTATTCTACAGTGATATTTTTCTTTAGAGGCCACTGCTCAAAATGAGGTGCTTGTTTTCAGTACATACAGATACCATCTAAATGGCTTCCTGGATGATCTTAGCCTTCAACAGAGGTGATATGTTGACATGCATACCACACGAAGACATGTTATGCAAGATGCACTCATCAAAGAGATACAACCTGTAGGCACAGTGAGAATCCAAGACAGAGGAAAAGGATTCTGAAAATCCCGCATCATTTTCTGTCAAGCAATATACCTCTCTACATGTCACAAGGACAATGATACTTTATAGAAGCATAAGGAAACTCTCATTAACAAAAAATCAGCACATTAAAAATTGGAAATTCACCCAATATTTAAATCAACATTTTCATATTTTATCTAAATAATGATGAGATTTTCCCAGGAATTCTTTAAAAATTGAGCTCAAGTATTACATTCAAAATTGATTCAATTTAGAAAAACATGTATAGGAAGCTTATGAGAAATTTTTATATCACACAACAGGCTGAACACTGATTAGAGCCAGTCTGATTTTTTAAATGAGATAACTGTAACTTCAAATGTCGATTTAAAAAATAATGCAGACAGGTCTTATCTGCCCTTTACCCAGTTTGGACCGAAGACAACATATTGCACAATTTTAGAACAATATTACAATCAGAATATTGACATTGATGTAGTCATCTATAGAATATTTTCATCACCACAAATATCTCTCATGTTGCCCTTTTATAGTCACATCTACATGGTATCATAAGTTCTTAAAACATGTACCTTTTGAAGGACATCTGTGTGGTTTCTAGATTTTGGCTATTATGTATAAAGCTACCATAAACATTTGTGAACAGGCTTTTGCATTAACATAAATTTTTATTTCTCTAGGATAAGTGCACAGGAGTGCTGTAATGTATCATATGATAGTTGTATGTTTAATTTGGTAAGAAACTGTTCAAAGTGTTTTCCAAGTTGGTAATGCAATTTTACATTCCCACCAGCAATGTACTGTGAGTAAATTTCTCTGAATCCTTCCCAATGTTTGCTGTTATAATTGTTACTTATTGTATCCATTCTGATAGGTGTGAAGCGATGCCTCCTTATGGTTTTCACTTGCATTTCCTTAATGGCTAATGACATTTAATATATTTTCATGTGCTTAATTGCTTATGACTTCTTTGGTAAATTACCTATTTCTGTATTTTTGCCCCATTTTCTAACTGGATTTTTTTTTCTTTTTTACTGTTGCACATTGAAAATTATATTCTAGATGTTAGCCCCTTATTGTATGTGTGGTTTGCAAATATTTTCTCCCAGTCTTCAAATTCTTCTTTCATCCTTTTAACAGTATCGTTTGTACAGCAAAACTTTTAATCTTGGTGAAGCCCAATTATCAATTTTTCCTTTTATAAATTATACTTTTGATATCAAGTCTAAGAACACTTTGCTTTGCTCTATTGCCTAAAGGATGTTTTCTAAGTTTTTATTCTAAAAGTTTTATAATTTTACATTTTAGTCCATGATCCAGTTTGAGTTAATGTTTTACTAACTTTTGATACTTCTGTTGAAATTCATTTTATTATATATGGATGTTCAATTGCTCCAGCAAAATTTATTAAAAAGGCTGTCTTTCCTACACTGAATTGCTTTTGCACTTTTGTCAAAAAGCAGTTGGAAATTTGCATGGAACTGTCTGAGTTCTCTGTTCTGTTTTATTGAACTATATGTCTATCCTTCAGCCAAAACAGCACTGTCTTGATTATCGTGACTAGAAAATTAGACGAAGTTAGTAGACTGCTATTTTCCACTTTATTCTTTTACAAAATTGTTTCAGCTGTGTTAGTTCCATTGCCTTTCCATATACATGTTAGAATATTATTGTCTAAAATTTGATAGGAATTTTATCAAACCTGTATCTCAAATTTTTTGTAAGAATTAGGTTAAATGCATGCCAATGTAGACAGAATTGGCATAATTACCATGCTGAATATTCCACTCTATGAAAAAAGTGTGTTTCTTCATTTATTTAGGTTTTTATTAATTTATTTCATAAAGTTCTATAGTTTTAATATAAAAACACTGCATATGTTTTACTAGATATTTCATTCAATTTTGAGAAATTGTAAATGGTATTGTGTTCAAATATTCATTACTAATATACATAAATATAATGGAGAGAGAGATGGGAGAGAGAAATTTGTGTGAAGAAATTGCCTCATATGACCATGAAAGCTAGTAAGTACAGAATCTGCAGGGTAAGTTGGCAGGCTGACCAAGGAAAAACGTATTTTGCACCTAGAGTGTCAAGACAGGCTGTAGGCAGATTTCTCTCTCCCTCAGGGGAGCCAGCCTTTTCTTTCTAAGGCTTCAAGTGGTTGGATAAAGCCTATCTACATTAAGGAAGTTAACTTCCTTTACTCAAACTCTGCTGATTTAAATGATTATCTCATCTCAAAAATAACTTCAAAGCAACATCCAGACTAGCATTTGACCAAATAGCTGGATACCATGTCCTAACCTTTATGTATACCTAGTTTATTTAAATATAAAATTAAACATCAAAAGTCCAAACCTTGTAAACTTGTCACCCATTTCTTTAATCCATAATGTCTTCAAGCAAAGACAATAACAGAGTCATATTTCTCATTTTCATGATACAAGTATCCAGCATACAACCACAAATGCACTAACTCTTGCCAAAGAAAAGGATGCAAAGACCTTGAGTGATCTTCACTCATCTCCTTAATATCCTGTAACTAAAATACTACAACACAAAGTTAACATTACTTAAATGCTATGATACGAAGTCAATACATGTTATGTTCTATAATAAGGTTATAAGATAAGAAAACAAAGATATTTGAGAGATATATATATACACACACACACACGGAAATGTTTTTGTAACAAAATAAGAAATATTCATGACAGTTATAGTCCTATCATTTCTGTAAGTGATTATGGGTCATAGCTAGTATTTATGACTACCTTCTTCTAATCCATTCTGCATTCTCTTTGCCCGCAGCAAAGTGGGCATTCTTTACTTGGTGGAATGAGCTAAAATTTCATTACTGAAGGGTTTGGGCTGTTAGTAGTCTTGCTTGAATCAGATTGTTGTAGTTTACTGTTGACATTAATCATAGGGAATGGTGATACTAAGAGATGCCCTAAGTTATCTCCTGTATTTTAGGCATGCTCTTCCTTATTTCCATTGTGGACTAACAGTCCAATTTCCCACTGGTAATCGGATAAAACACCACAACCACACAGTAACTCTCTTATTTGCCTGTTGACTCAGAGAAATGAGGGTTTTGAACTGGCCAGGCAGCAGTCTTGATTTCCAGCTCAATTTCCTTACTAGTTATAGGGCTATTCAAATTATCTATTTCATATTGAGTGAATTTTGGTAGTTGGTGTTTTATTTTTTTGGTAGAAATAGGTGTATTTCATCTAAGTTGTCTATTTTATGTGTATAGAGTTGTTTGTAATATTATCTTATTATCCTTTTGATATCTATAGAGTCTTTAGTGATATTCTTTATTTCATTCATGATATTGATAAATTGTGCCTGTCTCTGTTTTTGTCAGACTGTCTAAAGGCTTATTTTATTGATTTTTCAAAGAACAGACATGGTTGCCTCTATAGATTTTCCTTTGTTCTCAATTTTATTTATTCCGATCATATATTATTTCCTTCATTCTGTTGCATAGTATTAATTTTGCACTTCATTTTTTTTAGTTATTAGAAAGGAGCTTGCATTATTAATTTGAGAGGTTTTCCTCTCTTCAAATGTATGTATTTAGTGCTTTACATTTCCCTCTAATAACCATTTTATCTGTGTCTCACAAATTTTGATGTGTTTGGAGTAGCTAGTAACTGTGCAGCAAGAGAGGCTCCTCATTTGCACTCTGCTGGCCTGGGTGGGTGTGACCAGAGTTTTTTTCTTGGTGTTTGACTGCAGAACTGCAAGTAGGGCCTAAAGGTTTTCTGTCATGCTCAGCTGCACTTTTCCTGGTATTTGGATGGAAATAATAGGTTTTTGGGAACTTTTCCTTTTTGCTTTTGTCTGAACCTATTTGGTGCTTTCAGGTTATCACCTTCTCCAGAACACAACTTAGGATACGTGAGGAAAAAATAAAACCTAAGTATATCACTGCACTCTTAATTATTTGAGTTCCATGGTTCCTAGCCAGTCTGCCTTCCTGCCATCTTTTCTCCACCTTTCAGGTTTTTATGTTTTACGTATATAAATGTAATTTATATTAACATAATATGTTTTTAAGTTGTACTTAGTGGGTGAAATAAGGAAAAGTGCATCTACTTCATCTTCCTTATAATCTACTTTTGACTCACTCCAAACTACTTTTATAAGTCCTTCAGAAAAGAAAAAAAGGCATTGTTTTCAAATCCACATACATTAAAATGGTGTACGAGTTCTGAACTAATTGAGAAAGGAATGTAGTTCTTATCTGCACTGAGCTACTCAGTTTGAACTAATTCCAGTCATTTAATGTATACTGGCTTAAGTTCTCACTTAGGAAAGAGGGCTAACTATAGGTTAGCATCTACAGGCCACAGTACCAACCTGCTTGGCAATATCCAATGATTATCTGTAGATGGATGTTGTAAAGTTCTCTTATATCATACTTGATAAAGAAAACTAATATCAATTCTAATATTCAATGTAATATACATACTGATTGAACTATTTCCCTCAAGTAGATAGTATTTTCATAATATTTCAAATACAGATTGTTTTGAAGAATCAATAGGGCTTAAGCTCATAGTATTCCAGAAGAAGTAACGCTATCTGTGAAAAAAGGAGCCACTGCTTCCATATTCCATCCAGAACAAAAAGGTAACTATTACATTGGCTTATCTTGCAAGTAAACATTCTGATCTATCTATCCCTTTGCTCATTCAGTGAATGCAACTGCATAGAAAGCATTGTATTAGGTGCTGCTGGTAATAGAACAAGGAGTCAAAACTTTGGGCTAGATGACTAGCTCATGACCCACCAGTTGAATTGGATCTGCCTGGTTTCATAATTTAATTTCAATTGAAAGCTTTTGGCTCAAGCCAAGCATATGAATTTGAAAGGGATATCACACAGAAGCAGAGATGAAATGTTTCAATAGCACAACAACCAATATATCCTGGGCAGACAGGGACATCTGATGGCTCAGAGGCAGAAAGGCAGAGTGGCATTGTTCTCATACCAAAGTGAAAGCCTGCAGCCAGCTGAGGCCCCCAGGCACTGTTGTCCCTCATGGCACAGAGCTGCCTTTGCCATTAAAGAAGAAAGAGAAACAAAGAATGGGAAGTTGAAGGATGACATGTAATTTATTTCTTTCCTCAAGACTTAACATAATGTCTAGGACATTATAGGACAAATAGGCACTGCAAAACTATTCAATGGGAATAAACTACTCTGATTTACAATTCTTTCCCTTGCTGTCCAACACTGGATAAGGCAGTGCTTCACTGAGAATGTCAATTTTCCCATTTGTAAAATAGGAATGAAAATAATATTATGTTGTTTCAAGGACAGAATTTGGCAATGTCCATAAATGCACTTTGTGAATTTTAAAGTGCTATGAAAATTTAAAGGAAATAAAATTTATCTACCATGCCTACCTTCCTCCTTGTAGACATGAACATTCCCAATGACAAAACATTATATCTACTATTCTATTTAATGAATAATTTAAGTTGCAATAATCCCCACACAAAGCATAATAAAATAATATTTATTTTTTACATTTAAAAACAACTTTAGCCTGAAACTGATTTTTTTAATTAACATTGAATTTACCAATAAAATGGCAATCCTGTATAATTTTAAATGTAAATGGTAGACCCACCCAAGCTATCATTAACATTGTGAAAATATGGATAATCTATCAATTTCCAAAATCAATCAAGAGTTTACCATAAGGTAAAACATGAAATCTAATAAAAAGAATCAACCATGAGCCATCAGTATTTTATTACTATTGAACTTGCCCACCTGAAAGTTGAGATAAAGCTCGTTAACTCAGCAAGATTTTAATTCTAATTTCCTAGAATGAAAACATAAGTTTTATACCAACTGAAGTTTTACACTTGGGCTTTGCGATGAAATGTTTTTCCCCTTACACAGTTCCTATCAGTCTTTCACCTCCTGCATTTACCCTGAATCTAAAACTAATGAGGGGATCTTTTTGGTAAGGACACAAATCATTAATCATAAATCTCCCTCTTGGAGAGTATAGTGTTACAAAAATATATTCTGAAAATTGAGACAACGGCAGTAAAAACTGTGATAATAGAGCATTCTCAGGACTGCAGAGTTCTGAGTATTCTATAAATTTCAAGTGTCAAGAACCTGGAAGGAGTGTAAAAGAAGTTACCATTTAATTTAATAGAGGCGTAGTAGATTTAATAGAAACTCGAGATTCTCAGAATTAGAACTCTAATAAGAGATGCTTATTGATTGCCACAGTGGACAGAGTAAAGTGAAATCTTACATTATTCATGTTGAAAATCTTGAAATAGAATGTTCAGACAGATTTCGGTATGAACATGTTTGCATTCATATTCCCATTCAAAGATGAGTATACAGAAGAAAAGAAATGGCAAAGTTCCAATGGCAAAACATAACATGGCACAATGAAGGAAAAATACATCTTCTTGAAGACGTGGAAAAAGTGTAGATCTTTGAATACCTGATACAGAAACAAAAATATTAAGGCAAAAAAGTTGTGTTCAATATTTTTAGAAATATATACATATATGTATATATACATTAAGCTTCCTAAAGGAATAATTGTAATAATGCTATCATTATGTCTTCTCAATAAAATACATCTTGAAATATTTTTCTGCTATGTAATATGTATTTTATATATAACTTTTATATTCTTATTGGAAATATCAGATATTTTAAAAATTATATAAGGTATATTTTATATTTCTAATCACTTGCTTTCTTTTAAAAATTTGTATTTTCGGACCGGCGTGGTAGCTCACGCCTGTAATCCCAGCACTTTGGGAGGCCGAGGCAGGCGGATCACGAGGTCAGGAGATCCAGACCATCCTGGCTAACACATGAAACCCTGTCTCCACTAAAAATACAAAAAAAATTAGCCGGGCATGGTGGCGGGCGCCTGTAATCCCAGCTACTAGGGAGGCTGAGGCAGGAGAATGGCGTGAACCCGGGAGGCTGAGCTTGCAGTGAGCCAAGATCGCACCACTGCACTCCAGCCTGGGCAACAGAGCAGAGCGAGACTCCATCTCAAAAAAAAAAAAAATTATATTTTATTTCCCAAAAGCTAATCTTAAATTAATCTTACAAAATTATACATTTTATATTTTCTTTTCTGCTTTCTAACTTACTTTCTTCTTCTCTCTCTCTCTGCCTCTCTATTTTTTTCTTTTTCCTTATTGTTATATCACAAAGAGATTTGCTACACCTCCTACCCATCTTCTTCTGTTAGTCTTCTTGATCCAACTTGCCCCCCAAACAAAATAATTAAAATATTTTTAAAATTTATTCTTCCTCAGACACCATAAAAACATACTTCCTAATAATAATTTTAGATGCCTATCCTACTAATTATTTTTGATTTTATAAATATTGAAATTATAATTACAGAAAAAATAACATTATGCAATTATTTCTAACGAGAGAGAAAAATGTTTATAATTTGCTCTTTTTGAATAAAAATAATTTTCTTTAAACAAATTAGAAATTTTTATTCAATAATCACATCCCTCTGAGTTAGAGATTAATGAGAGTCATACTAACATGCATTCCTATTAGTGCATTATCATTAAAAATTACTTTAAAAAGTTTATTTTAATGCATCACAATAAATATTATAGAAAACATTTTTCTATCATCAAGTGAGTTTCACTAAATAAAATGGATAGTTGGGGAGATTATAATGAGACCTAATTAATCTGATTAAATGTGAAAAGGAGTAAGCTATTTAATTCTCTCCATGGGCCCTTGGTTTTGAGATGTGTGTCTCTATAACAAGCGGTGAATTATTGAGCTCACCACTACCAGACAGGGCACACAAGTGGAGAAAGCAAACTAGAGAGTGGAAGTTGGCTGTGCCGCAGTAAGCATTAAATTCCGATCTCTTTAGATGATAGCCAGAAACAATTTCCACTCGTATACCTTCTGGATTGGAGACTGGCAAAGGAATAATGCATCAGCTGGACAGGAAAGATGGTCCATGAAGAGCATGGTGTCTGTTGTTAATCTCATTATTTTGAGTAGGAAAGTGCCTTACCTATAAGCACATTCTATCTGAATTCATTTTCTAATACAGAGATCAGAGCACTGAACTCTGAAAGCAAAGAAAATAATCGTTTAAAATATAAAACAAACATAAAACTAGAACTTCAAATATACTTATATCTTAGGTGCCTCATTGTCCCTGTCCTCCCAGCATAGACTTAAAATAACCTGTTCCTACTTACCTTAGTGAAAAGAGGAAAGAACTATTCCAGAAGACCAAGCTATAATTATAAGTAGTTTTCCTTAAACAGCAATCCTTCATTTAAGAGAATTTTAGCAAATTTTTGTGGATATTTACATAGAATTATAACGCAGTTTCAAAGGTAAGCTATTTTGAACTTGTGGCCATGTTCAATTTGGAGGTCAGTTTGCAAGGAAAGCAATATATTTACTCCTTTTTAATCTCAGCAACTTGAATATGAGTCACAAAGCAATACAGATGGGACCACAAACAATAGTCTCACCACAAAAACTGCTTAGTTTTAAGAAAGAAACTAAAAGAGCCAATATATTTTCATGTTACAGGAATACTACAACTCAGACATATTTCACCTTTCCAACTAAAATCCAGTCACTGTAATTTAGGCGTTGTCTTACAATGGCTGCTCTTTTAGCTATTTATTTGCAAATTTCAATTTTTAATATATTCAAGTTGTATAATATTCTCTATGTATGACAATAAAAACAGTTAAAAGGCTGGGTGCTGTAGCTTACACCTGTAATCCCAGCATTTTTGGGCAGCTGAGACAGGAGAATCGCTGGAAGCCAGGAGCTCAATACCAGCCTGGGCAACAAAGTAAGACCCCACCTTTATGAAGAATTTTAAAAATTAGTCAGGGGTGGTGGCATGTGCTTGTATTCTCACCTATTCAAGAGGTTGAGGTGGGAGGATCACTTGAACCCAGTAGGTCGAGGCTGCAGCGAGCTATGATCATGCCACTGCACTACTCTCATTCTGGGCAACAGAACGAGACCTTATCTTTAAAAAAAAAAAAAAAAAGTTAAAAGATACTTTCTTTGACATTGTGCTTTTGCTGAACCTAATGATATTTTTCAGGAGCCAGAGAAAATACTGAACTAGGATAAGAATATAACATAAATCAACGGGTGATCACAATAGGAAAAAAATCGTTTCTGATTAAACTTTAAGCGGGAAATCTATTGATTAAAAACAGATTACTACATTTGTTTCCCAACAAATTCTGTGTGCACCTTCATTATCTTAACTGTAAAGTGTTCTTTAAAAAGAGTTACATTCCACCATGTCCCACTTCAGGTTAAAATCAATCCTTTAATGTCTTCCCTTACTCGAGATGAATCCCAGTCCATCACCTTGGCTAGAAGGGTCATGACTGCTCTGCATGTTGCTTGACTTATTTAGCCTATTTTGATGCTCTTTCTCTATGCCTATTCTACTTCCATTTTTTTCCCTTTCCTATCTCAAGTTTTTGCTCACCTTTCCTCCCATCCTTGAAATGCATTTTTTTCACTTTTATATTTTCCTCCATGGCTACATTTATTTTCCCTTTTGGAGCTTACACTAAATATCTTCTAGGAGAACTTAAACCCATATCAAGCATGTTCTTCTCATCGTTTAATTCAAAACACTTATTTGTTTTTATCACATTAAAAATCTATAATTATTTCCTTTATTTATTTCTTGTAAGTCAGCCTTCTCCTCTAGCATGTGAAAACTCCAAAAGCAGGAAATATTTCTATTTTATTATGCCCCCAGCATGTGTCTGACACATAATGGGTTCTTAATAAATTTTTCATAATTATTCTATTCTTTTATAAATATTGTTGAATCAGCAAACATTATAAAACATAGTGAAAGTAAATGAATTTGATCACTTTGAGAAAATAAAACTGTTATTACCCTTTTTTCATTTATAAAAGAACTTGTTAATTCTAACCTATTTGTTTTCCCAATCCAGGCTAACTTTTCATTTAAGAATTTTGAATCTGAGCTGGTAAAATTATGCTAAAGAAAATAATGTGCCATATAAACACATACAGCATGTGTTAAAAAGTTGAAAATTAACCAGTGAATTTGATATGGATAGACTATTAGCTTACATAATTCTATTTAAAAATGATAGACTGGATAAAGAAAATGTGGCACATATACACCATGGAATTCTATGCAGCTGTAAAAAAGAATGAGTTCATCATATCCTTTTCAGGGACACAGATAAAGCTGGAAGCCATCATCCACAGCAAACTAACACAGGAACAGGAAACCAAATACTGCATGTTCTCACTCCTAAGTGGGAGTTGAACAATGAGAACACATGGACACAGGGAAGGGAGTATCATACACTGAGGCCTGTCAGGTGGTGAGGGGCTAGGGGAGGGATAGCATTAGGAGAAATACCTAATGTAGATGACAGGTTGATGGCTGCAGAAAATCACCATGGCATGTGTATACCTATGTAACAAACCTGCACATGTATCACAAAACTTAAAGTATAATAATTTTAAAAAAATGATAGTGGTTTGTGATCTGTGCAATTCAAATGAAATATAACATTGCAAAAGTATTATTTTATGGTGTGTTATAAAAGATGACTTCCAGAGAAGGTGGCTTTAGGACATCATTAACACACTGTTGAATAAGAATCAGTTCTATCAGGTTTCACAATATGTTCCTCAGTAACATAAAATTTGGTAATGCATGCTAAAGTCTACTTTGCTTTTAAAATTTTCAGATGGGAGAGCTTATTTACGCTTTTATCTCATAAGGATCAGAGAGTGTCAGTGAGCTATTCAGTCTCTATCCATCAGCTTGTTAATAAGAGATTCCCCTAAAGTAGGAAGTTATTCAGTCCTGCATTCAAGAGTGCCTCCATAGCGGTGACTGTGGAACCTTGATCATCTTGAATACAGTAATTACATCTTAGTTATTTTTCTATCTTCCCGGTGTATCACAGTGCCTGGCATATATTAGTGCCCCATGAAGGTTTTACCGAAGGTATTTAACCAAATGCATTAGCCATAGTTTATCTAGCATTCTTGAAAAGTTATAAAAAGGATTACAATGGCACCTTAGCAGAATATTCATGAAATAGACCTTTTGGAAAAATGAGGAGATTGAGTAGGTTTTTGAAGATCAGGTAGTAGGTAGGCAGCCTGATCAATTCTAGGTTCACAGAGGAAGGCTCCACAGAAGTGTGTTCTCTTCTTTGTGGCTAAAGGATGCTGAAGAGCACAAATCAAAATGTAGACTTCAATCCTAATTACAGGTAACTCACTGTACACTCACAAAATCAGACAAGTAGACTCCATGTGTGCTAATACTCTTCCAACAGCCAAAAAAGGTTGTTTCTTAAAATTTTGATCTTACGTGCAGAACTCAATTTTCAATATTTATGTATTCAGTACGTTAGGTGCCATTTGATGATAAAGCGATGAATCATCCAACTCTAGAACAATTGGAAACAGCTTCTGATTTTTACATGCTGTGAATCAAGGGAGTAGCACTCTATTAAAAGAGGTTGTAATTTGGAGATTGTGAATTTCATCTGCTGTGAGTCACTGTGATGGTAAACTTTTGTATTAATTGTGTTTTCATGTTGCTCGAGGGCAAACTGCTGAAAGGAGATTATTGTAAATAAGCCATTAGTATAAAAACCCATTCGTGTCATATCAAGAAAAAAGTCGAAGAAAGCTATTAACTTTACTCTGTCAGTTAGCTATGTAACTCATGCATCCTAGAGGTTTTCTGTTGTAAGGCAAAAAATGCCATATGAATGCAATGGTAAAGGGTATCAGTTATTAAAAAAACAAAAATATTTTATTTAAAAAGGGTGAAAATATTTTGCATTGCCTAAGAGATCCTAAAAGCTTAAGAAATGTGAGCAGCTGGAGGTCCATCTGTTAGTATGAACATAGTGAGACAATTTCTCATGGAGTAGATAGCAACCCACATTATGCCATGCACTGTATAATAAGTGTAGCTTGCTGTGTGTCTCACTTAAAAAAAGGCGAAATGTGAGTTTCCCATGATGCTCTCATTGAATATATAAAAGGAATATCAGCATGGATTCTTTATCATAGATGTGGACTGCTCTAAGTAATAGAGATTTTTTTTTTTTTGAGACGTAGTTTCACTCTTGTTGCCCAGGCTGGAGTGCAATGGCACAATCTAGGCTCACCGCAACCTCCGCCTTCTGGGTTCAAGCGATTCTCCTGCCTCAGCCTCCCGAGTAGCTGAGAATACAGGCATGCACCACCATGCCCAGCTAATTTTGTATTTTTAGTAGAGACAGGGAATCTCCATGTTGGTCAGGCTGGTCTTGAACTCCCAACCTCAGGTGATCCACCCGCCTTGGCCTCCCAAAGTGCTGAGATTACAGGCGTAAGCCACTGCGCCCTGCCAGGAATAGAGATATTTAAAGGTCCATATTATGGTATGCTGATGCTGTATTTAGCACAGAACTATAGTCCAACATCTAAGAAATACAACTCTTAAATTCATTATCACTATTTGTGAACTAAAAATAATAGTGAAATACTAGAAATAAGAAAATGTACTTAGGAATTCCTGTCCCCATAGAACTTCTATTTTAGAAAGAAGCCATAGTGCTCTAAATATTGCTCCTCTGCTCTCCTACACATATGACACTACTCATACATATATATTCCAAATGTCTCTTTTGAGGAGAAGATATTGAAAAAAAACAAAATTGTTTAGAACCTTAAAATATTAAATATCACTAATTATAAATATTATAAAACAAATCCTCTTCAGTACAGTGGTTCCCTTCTTTTCTGCAGCTCTGATTTGAAGGGCTTGAGAAATGGGGAATTAACAAAAAATACAGTTCTTATACATTTTTTAGAATTCCAAAATTTCAGTTAAATTCCTTCTTAGAAGCCTATTTAAAAGTGCAACTGTGGAGAACTAACCTCCTAATAGAAAATTTTGTGTAAAGGTTTCCCTTTGGGATGGCGTTACGGATGTTGAAAGAAATGGCAAAAATGTAAGCTTCTGAAGTTTGTAATGTTTTAAAGTTGACCCATTGCTTGCTAGTGCATAGGACAATTAATCTTTGAATTATTAGGCAAATAAAAATTTCCATAGTGGTATTTTACTTAGTTGTAAATAGTTCCGTCTTCACATATTTCTTTAGGTTTTATGCTATGAGTTGATTAATTATATTGCACATTCTATTATAAAATGCTATATGCCAGACTTCTATTTACATGAGAAAGTGGAATAGAATAATGTGCAGTGGCTTATTAAACTGAAGGGACCTGAAAAAAATCGCTGGACCAATTATGTTGAAAAACATGTTACATATATTGTGAGTAAAACAAAATGCGTATACCTATAAAAATATGCTATTTGTGTTCTACCTAGACATAAGTGGCTTTTGATGAGGGAGGTCGACAATGTAGGGGATCAGGAAGAGAGAAGAGCAGAATAACTTGTGGGAACTTTTTCACAATACAGGAACATAATCTTCCTTTTAGGGTAATGCAAATTTAGGCTTATTAAGTTTAAATTATTGAATGCATGATGCACACCCAGTTACTAGCAGATATAGATTTGAACCCAGATATATTCTGTCTTGAAATTCCATCTTCTTATCTACTTTGTTCTATGTAGACATCATTTATAATTTGTAAATTATAACATAGATTATAGACATATAATATAGATATATTAGATAATATATTAGATAATTAGATAATATAGATATATATAATAGATATATAACATAGACGTAGATTCGTAATGAAAATATAGTTCATTTTGAAAACTGAAAACTCAGATTTAAAATAAAAAGAATGCTCAAAATTTGGAAACAGTGATAAAAATCAAAAGTTCAATGGATAAATCAGACTAGATTAGGGAATTCTGAAGAGGAAAAAACGTGGTCTGGGAGACAGAAATGAAGAAGTACCCAGAATTCAGTGCAGAGAAAATATAAAAAATATGAAAAGAGGCATGGCAAAGAAAAGGTAAAGTTAGAAGATGTAAATTATGCTTAATTGAAAATCAAAATGTAAAAAATAATATGATGAGAGAAAATATTTGAAAGTATAATATCCCAAAATTGCTCAAGTACATTTATTTCCAAACTAAAGGCACTAAGTGCAGGTCAAGATAAATAAAAACAAATCTGTAATTAGACACATGTTGGTGAAACTAGAACAACAAGAAAACTCAAAGAAACTTGCCTTTTTCAAACTGGAATTTTCTCAAAGGGAAGAAAAAGCATTTTTTTTTCTGGCAAATCATAACAATACTTTGCACATAACATAGGTTTTGGAGTGCCTTCTCACTTTCAGTGTGGTCTAAAAATTTTTAAGGTGAGAATCTTATTTCTAGTAGTTTGGAGTTATTATGTCCATATGAACCTTGCAAAAACAAGAAAACAAACAAAACACACACACACACACACACACACACACATGATTCCCTTATGGAGTAGTACAATTTCAATCCTGCCATCAAATAATTCCCATAAGCACAGTTCTAAGAAAAAGGAGCAGTTCAAAGTAAACAGTCTCAAAAGACACAAGGACCAAAGGCTCTATGAGTGAATCACAGAAGAAAATAACACATATACAAACCAGACTTCAAGAGAATTTGGGTACTGGAATTATAAAACATGACTTAAAATGCAATATTTCATATTTAAATGCAAGTATATAAATGTGTGTGTCAACTGTTAACATAAATGGAATAAGGAGAAAACAAAGGAGTTTCACTGCAAAATTAAACAAATAAAACATATAGAAATTTTAAAAATAGATAGGGCTAACTAGAGGGTGGCAAGATGGCTGACTAGACATAGCCAGGATGAACATTTACCACCGAGGGACTGGGTCACCGGGAAGACTGACGCACTCCAAGCAGATCTTCAGAGGGAAGACTTTGTGGGGGATGGAGGGAGGACACAGACACTGGGCTGAAGCAGGGTACCTGGGAATCCTGCATAGGGTTATCGCAAACCAGGACTTGTTCCTGGCTCCCAACAACTCCTTGAAAAGGGGTGAGTTGAGCAGGAAAAGAACAACTCGCTCTGGCTATGGACCTCTGGAATCCTGTCAGCAAGATACCCTACAACTCCCATGGACATCTGAGTTGGCAGGGACAGCTGCTTAGACAGGTGATAGGGGCAGAACTCCAGATGTTGCAAAGTCCAGAGGGTTTGGTGTGGGAGCATCTGCAGTGGAGCATAGCCAGTGACAGCCATCTCCCAGGGCTTGCCTTGCTCCCACAGTAGAATTTAGCCTTAGGGGAACTGTTGGATCTGAACAGAGCAGGGTGATCTTGCCCATGAAACAGGGTGAGTCCAACCTGAGTATCCCTGTCTGCTGGCCTCTCCCAGGGCCCCAGTCTGGCCACACCTGCATTCAGTGCAGCCTCCCCAAACTGGAGCCTCCTCTGTGCCCTCCTCAGACTGGAGCCTCCTCTGTGCTGCTTTGCCAGCATGCACTTGCCCACGGCCACGCACCACATCACTTTGTCAATGCATGCATGCATAGGCAGACCTTGCTGCTTGTTCTCTACAGGTGCTGTGTGTGCTTGGACTCCACTGTGCCACTGTTGCTGGTATGAGTGCAAACTACCCCACCACCACTTGGCCATTGCTGGCACACACACACACACATGGATGTCAGCAGCTCCGCTGCCTCCCTCAGCACCCCCTCCAACCCCAGTCCAAACCTCCCCACCCCACCCCACGCCATGCCCCCACCACCACCACTGCAAACACCTGCATAGAGGCCAGTACTGCTATGCCTGCCAGCGCCCCAGTCCAGCCAGCAAGCATGCACCCTGCCACGTTGCCCGCTGCTGGCCTGTGTAAAAGAGCAAAGTTCCTGCTGTCACTGCCTGATAAAGTGCTTTGGCTGACATCACCCATTGGAATACTGTGATCAGCAGTCCTGGAAAACCTTGGTCCTTCCAGTGCAGCAACCTTCTAATGTGAGGTCAGGGAGAAAAAGCCAGGGGCCTGATGCCACCCCCCCAGAATTAGAGTATGCAGAGCCTTGGCTCCCTAAAGTCCTCCAGAAATGATGCCAGTTGACTGAACCCATGTTATAACATGATCAAACCCCCAAGGATATCAAAGTTAAAAGAAAAATAAAAAGCACACTCAAAGGAAAGCAATGCCAAAGACCGAAGGAATATCAGCACATGAAGATAAGAAAGAACCAGTGTTATAACTCTAGTAACTCAAAAAGCCAGAGTATCTTCTTACTTCCAAATGACCACACTAGTTCCATACCAATGGTTCCTATCCAGGCTGAAATGGCTGAAATGACAGAAACAGAAAGCAGAATATGGATATTCAATAAGAACACATATTATTGAAAATCAGGAGAAAGTCAAGCCCAGTTCAAAGATTCTATGCCTTACACTTTCACTACATAGGAGATGAAAAGATGAAATGGCCTTTGAAAAGAAAGAAGGAAGGAAGGAAGGAAAGAGAGAGAGAGAGAAAGAGAAAGGAAAAGAAAAGAAAAAAAGGAAAAGAAAAAGAAACTACTCTGATAGAGTTGAAAAACTCACTTCAAGAATTTCAGAATACAAACACAAGTATTAACTACATAATGAACCAAGCTGAGGAAAGTATCTCAGAGCTAGAAGACTGGCTCACTTAAATGACACAGACAAACATTTTTAAAAAATAAAGGAGAATGAATAAAATGTCCAAGAAATATGAGATTATGTAAAGAGACCAAGTCTATGACTCATTGTCATCCCTGAAACATAGACCAGTGACACTTTAAAGCAACCACACAAACAAGTCTGCATAATAACCAGCTAACAACACAGTGATGGTATCAAAACTGCAAATATCAATACTAATTGGTATGGTTTGTCTGAGTCCCCACCCAAGTCTCACCTCAAATTGTAATAATCCTCATGTGTCAAGGGCAAGGCCAGGTATAGATAATTGAATCATGGGAGGGGTATCCCCCACACTGTTCTTGGGGTAGTGAATAAGTATCATGAGATCTGATGGTTTTATAAATAAGAACTCCCCTACCCATGATCTCTTGCCTGCTACCATGTAAGAGGTGCCTTTGCTTTTCTTTTGCCTTACACCATTATTGTGAAGCCTCCCCAGACATGTGGAACTGTAAGTCCATTAAACCTCTTTCCTTTATAAATTACCCAGTCTTGGGTATGTCTTTATTAGCAGAATGGGAACAGACTAAAACAGTAAGTTGGTACTGGGTAGTGGGGCACTGCTGTAAAGATATCCAAAAATGTGGAAGCACATTTGGAACTGGGTAACAGGCAGAGGCTGGAACAGTTTGGAGGGCTCAGAAGAAGACAGAAAAATGTGGGAATGTTTAGAACTTCCTAGAGACTTGCTGAATGGCTTTGCCCAAAATGCTGACAGCGATATAGATAATAAAGTCCAGGCTGAGGTGGCCTCAGATGGAGATGAGGAACTTGTTGAACTGGAGTAAAGAACACTATTGCCATGCAAAGGGAACGGTCACATGTTGCCCCTACCCTAGAGATCTGTGGAACTTTGAACGTGTGAGAGATAATTTAGGGTATCTGGCAGAAGGTCAAAGGGTTCAAGAGGAAGCAGAGCATAAAGAATTGGAAAATTTGCAGCCTGATGATGCAACAGAAAAAAAAAAAACTGGGGGGGAGAAATTCAAGCAAGTTGCAGAAATTTGCATAAGTAACAAGGATTCAAATGTTAATCACCAAGGTAATAGGGAAAATGTCTCTGGGGCATGTCAGAGACCTTCAAGGCAGCCCCTGGCATCAGGCTTAGAAGGGAAAAATGGTTTTATGGATTGGGCCCAGGGACTCCTGCTCTATGTAGACTCCGGACAAGTTGCCCTGTGTCCCAGCTGCTTCAGCTCAAGCCATAGCTAAAAGGGGCCAACTTGAAGCTCAGGCTTGAGTTCAAGCTCAAGCTTCAAAGGGTGCAATTTCCAAGTCTTGGCAGCTTACATGTGGCATTGGGCATGCAGGTGCACAGAAATCAAAAATTGAGATTTGGGAACTTCCATCTAGATTTCAGAGGACGTACGGAAATGCTTGTATGTCCAGGCTGAAGTTTGCTGCAGGGACAGGACCCTAACAGAAAACCACTGCTAGGGCAGTGCAGAAGGGAACTGTGGGTCCCTACACAGAGTCCCCACTGGGGCACTGCCTAGTGGAGCTGTGAGAAGAGGGCCATTGTCCTCCAAACCCCAGAATGGTAGATCCACTGACAGCTTGTACTGTGTGCTTGGAAAAGCCAGAGACACTCAACAACAGCCTATGAAAGCAGCCTGGAGGAGGGCTATACCCTGTAAAGCCACAGAGGCAGAGCTGCCCAAGATCATGGGAACCCAACTCTTGCATCAGTGTGACCTGGATGTGAGACATAGAGTCAAAGGAGATCATTCTGGAGCTTTAAGATTTGACTGCCCCACTGGATTATGGACTTGTATGGGCCTGTAGTTCCTTTGTTTAGGCCAATTTCTCCAATTTGAAATGGGTGTATTTACCCAAATGCCCATTACCTCATTGTATCTAGGAAGTAACTAACTTACTTTTGATTTTACAGGCTCATAGGCAGAAGGGACTTGTCTCAGATGAGGCTTTGGCCTGTGGAGTTTTGAGTTAATGCTGAAATCAGTTAAGAGTTTGCAGGACTGTTGGAGAGGCATGATTGGTCTTGAAATGTGAGGACATGAGATTTAGGAGGTGTTGGGGTAGAATGATAGGTTTGGCTGTGTCCTTACCCTAATCTCATCTTGAATTGTAATAATGCCCATGCATCAAGGGTGGGGCCAGGTGGGGATAATTGAATCATGGGGGATGTTTCCCCCATGCCATTTTCCTGGTAATGAATAAGTCTCACAAGTTCTGAAGCTTTTTTAAATGGGAGTTCCACTGCACAAGTTCTCTTCCGTGTTGTAAGACATGCCTTTGCTTCTCCTTTCGTGGACTGGGCCCAGGCATCCTCAGCCATGATTTTGAGGAATCCTCAGCCATGTGGAACTGTTAGTCCATTAAACTTATTTCCTTTACAAGTTACCCAGTCCCAAGTTTATCTTTACTGGCAGTGTGAGAACAGACTAATACACTAACCTAGAATATAAATGAGCTAAATGTCCCAATTAAAGTCACAGAGTGGCAAGTTGAATAAAGAAGCAAGACCCAACTGTATGCTGCCTTTAAGAGAACCATCTCACAAGCAATGACATGCATAGACTCAAAGTAAAGGGATGGAGAAAAATCTACCAAGCAAAAGGTAAACAGAATAAAAGCAAGAGTTGTTATTCAAATTTCATTCAAAACAGACTTTAAATCAACAAAAATTTTAAAACAACAAAAAGAGTATTACATAACGGTAAAGGCAAGAACTAAGTATCCTAAATAGGCATGCACCCAACACAGGTGCACCCAGATTTATAAAGCAAGTACTTAGAGACCTATGAAGAGACTTAGATAACCAAACAATCATAGTGGGAGACTTCAACACACCACTGAGCGTATTAGACTGATCACTGAGTTAGAAAACTAACAATTTTTTTCTAGTTTAATTCAGGGCCTGAACTCAACAACTGACCAAATAGACCAAATAGACATCTACAGAAATCTAAAGAGAGAAAGTCAAACTATCCCAGTTTTCAGATGATACAATTCTATAAATAGAAAATCCCACAGTCTCTACCCAAAAGCTTCTTGAGCTAATAAATAAATACAGGAAAGTTTCAGGACACAAAATTAATGTGCAAAAATTAGCAGTATTTCCATACACCAAGAATATCCAAGCTGAGAGTCAAATCAAGAACGCAATCCCATTCACAATTGCCACAAGAAGAATGAAATACATAGGAATACAGCTAATCAGAGAGGTAAGAAATCTCTACAATAAGAATTACAAAACATTACTCAAAAAAATCGGAAATGACACAAAGAAACAGAAAAACATTCCCTATTCATGGACAGGAAGAAGCAATATTGTTAAAATGGTCATACTACCCAAAGCAATTTATAGATTCAATGCCATTCCTATCAAACTAACAATGACACTCTTTAAATAATGAGAAAAAAATGATCTTAAAATTCACATGGAACCAAAAAAAGCTCAAATAGCCTAGGCAACCCTAAGCAAAAATAACAAAGCCTGAGACATGATGTTACAGGATTTCAAAGTACACTACAAGGCTACAGTGACCAAACAGCATGGTATGGTACAGAAACAGACACATAGAACAATGGAACAGAATAAAGATCCCAGAAATAATGCTGAACCCCCATGATCATCAGATCTTTGACAAAGTCAACAAAAACAAAAAATGGGGAAAGGATTCCCTATTCATTAGATAGCGCTAGGATAACTTGCTAACTATACGCAGAAGATCAAAACTGGACCCCTTACTTACACCGCATACAAAAATCAACTCAAAATGGATTGAAGACTTAAATATAAACCTAAAACTATAAACATCCTGGATGATGCCTTAGAAAACTGGACATAAGAACTGGCAAAGATTTCATGCCAAAGACACCAAAAGCAATTGCAACAAAACCAAAAATTGACAAATGGGACCTAATTAAACTAAAGTGCTTCAGTGCAGCAAAACAAAACAAACAAACAACAACACCAACAACACAATCTATCAACAAACTAAACAGACAACCTACAGAATGGGAGAATATATTTGCAAACTATGTTGTCTGATAAAGATCTAAATTCAGAATCCATAAAGAACTTAAGTCGACAAGCATAAAAGAAACAACCCCATTAAAAAGTGGCCAAAGGCATGAAGAGACACTTTTTTTTTTTTTTTTTTTGAGACGGAGTCTCGCTCTGTCGCCCAGGCTGGAGTGCAGTGGCGCGATCTCGGCTCACTGCAAGCTCCGCCTCCCGGGTTCACGCCATTCTCCTGCCTCAGCCTCCCGAGTAGCTGGGACTACAGGCGCCCGCCACCACGCCCGGCTAATTTTTAGTATTTTTTTAGTAGAGACGGGGTTTCACTGTGTTAGCCAGGATGGTCTCGATCTCCTGACCAAAGAAGGCATACGTGCAGCCTACAAGCATATGAAAAAAAATGCTCAGCGTCACTAATCATTAGAGAAATCCAAATCAAAGCCAAAAAGTGATATCATCTCACATGAGTCAGTATAGTTATTATTAGAACATCAAAAAATAACAGATGCTGGTGAGGTTGCAGAGAAAAGAGAACACCTTGCTGGTGGGAATGTAAATTCATTCAGCCTTTACAGAAATCAGTTTGACAATTTCTGAAAGGACTCAAAGCAAAGTTACCATTTAACCCAGAAATCCCATTATTGTGTATATACCCAAAGGGATATTAATTATTCTATCGAAAAGACACAGGCACACATATGTTCACTGCAGCCTTATTTACAATAGCAAAGACATGTAATCAACCCAAATGCCCATCAACAGTAGACTAATAAAGAAAATGTAGTACATGCATAGCATGGAATGCTGCGCAGACATAAAAATCAATGAGATCAGTTCTTTTAAGGATCATGGATGGAGCTGGAGGCCATTATCCTAAATGAACTAACACAGGAAAATAAAACCAAATACTGCAGCTTGCCTGTATAACAAACATGCACATATACATATGAACCTAAAAGTTAAAAAAGAAAGAATATTTTTAAAAAATGAAACTGCAATTTAATACATAGTTTAAATAGTAAGTCATATTTTAAAAAATTAAGTAGTTAGCAAATAAAGTTAACAGAAGGAGAAATTTAAATTAATTGCAATATAACAAAAGGAACAAAAGATGCAAAATATGACACAAATTTAAAGAAAATAACAAAATCTAACACATACCTAACAGAAATCCACAAAGGTATACTGTAAAAAAAATTGAGAAGGATTACGAAGAGATAATGAAAAGTAAATTCCAGATATTTTCAAAGATAAATACTCAGATCTACACAGCGCCAAAAAACTCAAGCATGATACATTTAAAAATACTTTCTAAACAAATGATGCTGGAATGGTTACCATATGTAACAACAAATGTATTTCTAGACATAGACCTTACATAGTTTACAGAAAAATAACACAGAAATTCAGAATGGAATCTAAATGTTGCTGTGGAATGACTGTTTATGTCCACACAAAAGCAGTAAAATCCAAAATCCCAAAGTAATGGTAATAGGAGGTGAGGCCTTTGAGATATGATTAGGATGTAGGACCGGAACCCTCATGAATAGAATTAGTGCCCCACAAAAGAGACCCCAGCAATATATCTGGCCCCTTCTGCCATATGAGGTTACATTACAAAGTCAGCCATCTATGAACCAGGATGTGAGCTCTTACCAGACACCAATTCTGCTGGTGCCTTGATGATGAACTTCTGAGCCTTCAAAATTGTGAGAAATAAATTTCTTCTGTTTATAAGTCATTTAGCCTATGGCATTTTTGTTACAGAAGTTTGAATGAAATAATATAGACCCAATGTGAAACGCAAAATAATGAGAGCAAAAGAGAAAAAAGGAAAGAAGAACTGAAAGAAGGGAAAATGTTGAGGTTATTATCAGAAGAATCATACTAAAGGCAAGTTTAACATACAACAGAAAATGATTAATTTCATCACACATTAATTCTTGGCAAACATGTTATATTCAATACCGAGATCATTTACTACATTTAAAATGTACTTTAATGAGTCAAAAGTCAATGTAATCAATTTTCAGAGTAAAAAAAAAATCAGCATAATGTCTGATATATTTAAATACTGATTTTCATTTAATAAGTAATTGACAAGCATTTGTTTCCAATTTTAATTGCATAAAAGTTTTGAATTTAACATATGCATGTTAATAGCTGACACCTAAATTTACCTGGAAACTAAAGCCATGATATGAATACTACGCTAAAAATAGTAAAAATGTGTTTTGTTTTTTTTTTTTCCAATTATTAACCCTCTCCCTCTACAGTCCATGTATGGCAAGATAGTAATCACCCAAAGACTTCATTCATGTTTATTGGCTGTCAGTCACTTAGGATACAAAACATACAATTACTTCCTTCACTGTTTTATTATTTTTGTTTATGCTATTGTTGTTTGGAAAGATTTAATATAATAACATACAACTTTTTTGTATGAAATACATTGCGTGGGGAAAGTGATTCTAGTAAAACGAAACTTTGTATGCTGTTAGTTGAACAGATATAATCATCTTTCCCTTATATGATAAACATATTTATAACAATTAGTGTTGATGCTGTACAAAATTGTATATACACACACACACATACACACTACACTATGCATATATATTTTACAATATAATAGGACAAAACTATAGATATATATATATACATATATATAGAAATACAGTCATTCACTGCTTAATAATGGGATACATTCTGATAAATGAGTCATTAGGTTTTTTGTAGTTGTGTGAATATCATTGAGCGTACCTACACAAACTTACGTGGTGCAGCCTACTACACATGTATATGGTCCAGTCTATTGCTCCTAGGCTACAAACCTGTGCCACATTTTACTATACTGAATACTGTAGGCAATTGAAACACAATGGTATTTGTTTATCTAAACCTAGCTAAACATATAATGGTACAGTAAAAATACGGTATTATAATTTTATGGGATCCCCATTATATATACAGTCCATCATTGGCATCATTATTCAGCACATGGCTGTATATATACTCAACACTCCATATTCATTGGTTCCATATATGAGGATTCAATAAACTCTCAGTCAAAATTTTGAGGGGAAAAAAACCCTGTGTCTGCACTGAACACATACAATTTATTGTCATAATTCCCTAAACAATACAGTACAATTATTTACATAACATTTATATTTTATTCGGTACCGTAGGTCATCTAGAGATTATTTAAAGCATATAGGAGGATGTGCATAGATTATATGTAATATTATGCCACTTTATATGAAGTACTTGAGCATCTACAAATTTTGGTATCAACCCCACAGATTGTGAAAGATGACTGTATATTTTCACACAAACATATATATATATATAATATATATAACATGGGAATGTACACAAACATTTGGAAATATATTCCATTTTCGTGTGTGTGTGTGTGTGTGTGTGTTTGTGTGTGTGTGTATGGAAATATGAAGTAATGGGTTATTGAAACCTAAAGTTAAATAAGACATGCTCCATGGGGGGAAACATTGTACAGAGAAGAGACTTGTAAGACAATAATGGTATGGAATATTTCTAAAAATATCTCGTGAGGACACTTGGGGTCCCCAAGACCCTTTCATGGGATCTGGGAATTCAAATCTATTTTATATAATATAATGCTTTATTTGCCATTTTCACTCTCATTTTCTCATGATAACCATGAAGTTTTAAAAGGCTACATGAATTGTGAGTACATTGTTACTCTGAGAGCTAGCAAAATATGTATTCTTGTGTTTAAAAATATTGTTTTAATTTCTAATAGAGTAATGTCAACAGATATAACCCACATAAACAGAAGCTCTTTGGAGTCCTCAATAATTTTAAGAGAGAAAAAGGGTCTTGAAAGCAAAAAAAAAATTCAGAATCACTTTTTTAGATAGGACATGAATTCTATTGAGAAATGCAAAAGGTGTTTAGGGAAATGAGGAGAAAATTTAGTAAGAAAATTATAGTTTGTTAAGGGAGCAAGATGAGGGACTGCTAAAATAGACTCAGGTTAGTCCTGAAAATTCAGTCTTTTTTACCCAGTCTTATTATTTCCCAATGACATGAAACCTATAGAGAGTGGGGAAGTCTCAATAAAGGGAGAGATTTGTGTATAATTTTGAGATGCCAACCAATAATATAGGTTCTAAGAATATATGATTAAATAGGAAACAGATTACTTATACAGAGTTTTAGCTGAAATGAGTCCACCTAAGGATTGGGCATATTTTTTTCCATAGAAAGGGAGGTATTAACACCTTCCCAAGACCTATTAAGGTGACAAATATGTAACTGTTTAATTAAGGCAATAGAGACTCCAATGTGGACACTTCATAATGCAACTGACGTGCTATGAACTGCCATTTTACTGAGTCACATTACTTTCTTTCACTGTAAATGACATAACTGACATGTTATGAACTGCCTTTTTATTGAGACACATTACTTTCTTTCACTGTAAATGACATATCTCAGATATCCTAAAATATAATTTAAAACTCTTAGTAAAATCAAATTTTCTTAAATTCATATACTATTATTTAGTGATTAAACTTATTTTAATAGTTAAATTTAAAATATGTTTAGTATCTAGATATTTGAGGCTTTTATACATGATGTTTGTATTCAAGGATCATGAGATTCAGAAAGTTAAAATCAAGCTTTTATTTGCCTAAGAAACAAGATATATTTGCCTCGCTTTTGACAGTATTATAAAAGGCATCACTGATGAAAACCACTTATACATATAAAGCCACTTTAACAGATGTAAAGAATATTGTTTATAAGAAACCACCAATATTAGGTATTATATTTTATTAGGTATTTTAGATTCAGTGGCACTGGCACTGGTGATTATTTCTTTCTTTTCCTAAAGAATAAAAAGATCTGTCAAATTGCTTATCTTTTCTACATGCATTTCCACTGAAAAAATATTCAGGGTTGTCAAGTCCTAATACATTATTGGGAAATTATAGCTGTTATTTTTAACATAAATTAAGCAGTCCTAGATATTTTACATGACAGGTTTACAATTTTCACTGAGAATGACCATGTAGATACTTTAGAAAAGCCATCAATGTGTGACTCATCATTACATTATTGCAGTGTTCATGTTGAAAGGAACACCAGATAAGCTTAGCTTTTTGATCCTAATGACGAAGGTGTGCATATTACCAATAAAAATAAGTGAACCTGGTGATTTCTCATTATCTCTCTTAAATAGATAGATTTATTTATGTGTGTGTGTGTGTGTGTGTGTGTGTGTGTGTGTGTATGTGTATGAGGGAATACTCTGCTTCATTTTAGCTTAAGTATTAATTTTGAGCTGTTGAAAATGCTTTGCAGACTCAGGAAATTTTGAAGGATGGAGCATCGCCACTCTCCTATCCAATATTATTTAGTAAAATTATGCCTGACATGTTGTCCATTATACTTAAGATACTTACGATTTCTTAAGAAATTCTCTTCTCAAGAGGGAAATGATGCTAACAACAATGGCAACAAGGCTTTTCTCCTTCATCTCTTCATTTTTCTCATCTATATTTTAAAAACTTCCTTTGCCAAAAACAATGTGTTAGTAGTGTCACCATCTGAGTGTATTCTGTCAAAATATGGCTTGCACAACTCACGAGTGTTACTAATATTTTTGGGTATTTCCTATTGATATTTTTAAGAATGATTTGTAGTACTGTAGGTGATGTGCCATATATGAGACTATTTTCTCAGCAATAATCTTTATATATACTTTGGATCAACTTTTGTCTTATCAGAATTATTATTAACGTATTTGATGTTCCAATGGTTACAATATTTTTTAGTATAGAAATAGTAAGTAGAATTGCTTTAAAAAAAGGAATGATATGTATCTGTCCAAGAACCAAGATACCTACCATTGAGAGCCTCTTGAAAACCTAAAGAAAGCAGCTTTGAGATTCCTGAGAGTTTAAACAAAGTGGTTGTAGGGGAGAGTCTACAACATTATGGTAACTGTGCACAAGGATATCCTTTGATATAAAACATAGCCATGAAGCTCTCATTGTAGAAACAAGCAAGGTGGGTCTCCAGAAAGAAACTGCGGCTGTATATTTACCTCTATTCTGCTACTCACAAATGGTCTGAAAGAGTGGCCTTTGTGAACAAGGTAACCTCTTAAGAAACATCTTGGAATTCTTGATTTGAAAGTTTGAAAAAGCATTATTAACGGGTAACAGGATCTAAGAAATGGCAAAATACACCTTCAATAGTGTAAATCTCACTCACCACAATAAAATCTATTCACTGAATATGACAGCGTTCCATGATAATGGAAAATAAATGCAAGAGGAAGGAAGTGAAGATGACACGCAAAATAATCACTAATATTCATGATATAGGAGATGTACATCAAAACTGGCTGCCATTTACAGTCACTAAAGGGAAATTAACTTAAAAAGTTTGACATAAAAGAGTAAATAGAAACAAGTGGTGTAACGTTTATTTTTCTATGTAAATGTCAATTATTTGTGAAGACCAATATGGTTTATTAGGATACTTGTTTCTCTTATTCTCTGGTTACCAAATTAAACATTGAGATATTTTAGTATAAAATAGCAAAAGGTGATAAAGATACATGTCTTTTATATAAACATTAAATATGATACTTTTGCTGTTCATTAAATAACGTTTTCTAGATCTCACATATTATAGCAGTTAATGGATATTTGATACTATTTAAGGTTTAAACCAAAAGCCAGATATCAAATAAAACTATAGTACTTGATTTGATTGTGAACTGGAAGAGGTCCCCCATTGGCAAAGGATAAGGCAAATTGTGTGTCAATAACAAATAAGAGCTAAAATAAATAGAACTAGATCAAATCCATAACTTCCAATTGACACGAAAAATATATCTCATATTGATGACGTTTGGAGGATACTAGAGAACCAAATTATTGATCATAAAACTAATCAATATCAGTAAAGAATAAAGTATCTTGCTGACATGGTTTGGCTGTGTCCCCACCCAAATCTCATCTTGAACTGTAGCTCCCACAATTCCTATGTGTTGTGAAAGGGACCCAGTGGGAGATAATTGAATCATGGAAGTGGTTTACCCCACAATGTTCTCATAATATTGAATAAGTGTCAAAAGATCTGATGGTTTTATAAGGAGTTTCCTTTTTTAGCTTGGCTTTCATTCTCTCTTTTGCCTGCCACCATGTAAGACATGCCTTTCGCCTTCTGCCTTGATTGTGAGACCTCTCCAGCCATGTGGAACTGTGAATCCATTAAACCTTTTCTTCTTTATAAATTACCCTGAGTCAGGTATGTCTTTATCAGCAGCATGAAAACAAACTAATACACCTGCTTTTCCTTTATAAGATGTGCAAGAGACAGACTTGCCACACATCTTTTACATGACAACAGAAAACTATTTCTTGAATGCATACTTTTACTAGTTAATAAAACGCATTAAAGTCACTACTTTTAACATATAAAGATAGAGTCAACAAATATAATAAAATAATGTGGTAATTTGGAGTGTATAAATTATGCTCAAAAAACTTGAACCCAATTATAACTTTAACATCATAATAAGCGAGAGAACTCAGAATTTATGTGATTACCAATGCAAGTACCCAGCACCATAGAATAAATATTTCTATAAACAAACAAATGAACAAGAACTCTGAATCAGATTAATACTTTACAGATTTAGGGGAAATGTAGGGGAGAGAGGGTGAGACTGGCAAAACTCAAAGTAAGGGGAACTGTACAGTACAAATCATCTTTTTTTGGTTGTTGTTGTTGTTTGTTTCAATAAGTAAATTTCAAGAAACAGAAGTAAAAGAGGATGTATTTTAAATGGCAGGGAAGAGACAAGAAAAATATGTGAAATTTTTAGTAAACAAAATAACAGAAATCAGTAAACAATTGGGAGAACTGAGCACTGGTTAGTTTGGTTAATATTTGATGCTGTCAAGAATTAACTGTTAATTTTTTAAATATTATGGTATTATTATTTAAAGAGTTCATATATTTTAGATATTTACAGAGGATGTTATTTGATGTATTAAAATAATACAATTATGTAGGTAAGCAGAAAACAAGATTTGTCATGATCTACTAATTATTGAAGTGTTGGGGGTATGGAACAGGAACGTTGGAATTTCTTATAATATTCCATGTCAGTGCCGGTTACATAATTTTTCTTAATAAAAATTTCAAGAAAAAAAAGCTAAAGAAAACATAAAAGGAAACTTGATGGCCATGGTTCTTTAGCTTTTGTATGGAACTAGTCTTAAATGTAAAGGAATGTAAACCTTGGCAATCCTTGCAGAGGGAAAGGATTATTAGCATCCATGCAAACTGGAAAGCTTATTGTCCATTTATTTTAAAATAAATGCTGATATTTGTATGTTCCTTACATTTTTCATACTTTAAAATAAATAAAATGATATTTTATTTCTAATAATTGTCATTTATATTTTTGGCTTATTTATACTTCTAGCACGCCACTTCAAGCCCTAGGTATAGGTATAGTCAGTGTGCACATATGTAGCAGTTGAATTACCAGATGTTTGATTTTGTGAAATGCATTTAGTTTCCCGTATCTCATTACTCTGATGTTCATAACTAGGGTGCTCCATATATATATATATGTGTGTGTGTATATATATATATATTTTTTTTTTTTTTTGAGACGGAGTTTCGCTCTTGTTGCCCAGGCTGGAGTGCAATGGCGTGATCTCGGCTCACCGCAACCTCTGTCTCCCGGGTTCAAGCGATTATCCTGCCTCAGCCCCCTAAGTAGGTGGGATTACAAACATGTGCCACCATGCCTGGCTGATTTTGTATTTTTAGTAAAGACATGGCTTCTCCATGTTGGTCAGGCTGGTCTCAAACTCCTGACCTCAGGTCATCCACCTGCCTCGGCTTCCCAAAGTGCTAGCATTACAGGCGTGAGCCACGGTGCCCGGCCGGGTGCTCCATATTTTTATTTTTTTCTATCTGTATTGTATTTCACTGTTTTTATTTTTATAAAGAGTAATGATTCTTAAACTGAGACTCTGAATGTCTAGTTTTCCACAATATTTAAAAAGTCTGATATTCCAATATCAAAAAATCTAGATTGTTATTTTGTAATAATTTTATTTTGGTATGAAGACATTTTTAAAACATGGCTCTATGGAGAAAATAACAACCTCCTTGGTGCTAAAAACGTAGAGGATTATTTATGTAGAGTATGCTGAATGCTTTAAAACAGAACTATTATTAGATTATACCTCCTCATATGTAGTCCCTGTATTTTAGTATTGTCAACATTTTTCTTGAATATTTTCATTAATAAAAACCTGTTATAACTGACTGAAATAAAGATAATTTATATTTAGGTAGCCAAAACATTTAAAGAGTGGATTGCAATCTGCTATGGGGTCTCAAACATAGTTGTGCTTCTTCCTAAGTATCCATAGCCCCTTTTTGCTGTTTACGCTGATTCCCAAGAATAAGGACAAAACCCAGAAGTGCAGCTTTTTCAATTTCTTCTCCTTTCAACTTATAGATAAGTTAATCAATGACCTTCCATTAGATCTGCCTCCAAGGGTATGGTACTATTGTCTTACTAAAAGATGGAGATATGGAGAGCCTGAGAAGGGGGAGGGCAGGTGAAAAAGTTCTGGAGAATAAGAGAGGAACTGTGTGAAACATATGTGAGAGTGTCAGAGAGGGAAAGAGCAAAAGTGACTTTAAAGCAAAAAGAAAATCCTTGTTGGTTAAACGTTTACTGATTAGGAGATTAGGGAATGAAAAAATAAAAAACAAGAAAATCATATGATATGTAAAAATCTTTGTAAGACTTTCCCTTTCCTTGGTGATTCACATACTATCAGCTATCAGAGGTCAGCATGACGTAGGGATAATTGCTAGTAATTTGCTTGTGGTAATTAAGAAAGTTTAAAGAGATACTTCCAGATAAATCAACAGCAAAGCATTAATGACAGATTGGAAAGACGGGAAAGATCAGAGTCACACAGGATATGCACAGTTTGTTATTATAGTTGTCCGGCCCACTTACCAAAGGAAATTATAAACTATGATTTTTTTTAATCTAAATCTAAAAACACAGTTAGAAGATGGGTTGTGCTGCAAAGATGACCTTTCTCTTGAGAAAAGGGGTAACTTGTAGTTCCTCATAATAGCTACAGTTTTAAATGTTATATGATTAAGTATCATTTGAGAAGCTTGTTTAAAAAGCAGATGCCTTAGTCTTTAGACCCATGCAAATTTTATGATTCAATGACCTTGGGGTGGTGCCCATTTTTTGTTGATCTGTGTACCACAACTTTAAAAATACTTTTCTAGAATGAGGTCTCTCAATCTCAGAACTATTGACATTTTGGCCCAGATAGTTCTTTGTTGTGGGGAATTGGTTTGTGTATTGTAGGATATGATGTGTTTCAGCACATGCTATCCTAAAATATGGTACCTTGGTATTTGAAAAAAAAAAAAAACAGTAGAAGTTGGAAGTTCTCTCTGACTTTCTTTCTCCCTTGCAGCAGGGCATAAAACAATTCTCTGGGCCGGGCGCAGTGGCTCATGCCTGTAATCCCAGCACTTTGTGAGGGCGACACAGGTGGATCAAGAGATCAAGGGACTGAGACCATCCTGGCCAACATGGTGAAACCCCCTCTCTATTAAAAATACAAAAAATACCTGGGCATGGTGGTGCCCACCTGTAGTCCCAACTACTCAGGAGGCTGAGGCAGGACAATCGCTTGAACCCAGGAAGCAGAGGTTGCAGTGAGCCAAGGTCACGCCACTGCACTCCATCCTGGCAACAGAGCTAGACTGTCTCAAAATAAATAAATAAATAACTAAACAAATAAAAATAATTATCTGATCTTCCTCTAAAGTAATTCATAAAACCTTTATTCCAGAGGGTCTATCGTATCCTAAATGCGGAGGAAAGTAATGTCCTTATTTCTGAAGACACGGAGACACAAAGAAGAATCTGAATAAACAGGGCTTGCTAAATTCCATCCTCTACCCTTTCACCCCCTCATCCCCATTTATTACTATTAGATCAGACCCTTTCACTCTCCAAACAAACTTCTCTACAGCTGTCCATGAAAAACATAGTTTTCCGTTTCTTCATTTCTGAAGGCTCCCGTGTTACTTAAAACTTGCATTAAATAAGTACAATAATCTGTAGGCTTTTCTCTTGTTAATCTGCTTTTTGTTATACGGGAGTCTCAGCCATGAACCTAGCAGTTGGTGAGGAAATACATCTTTTCTGTGCTACAAATGTTTAGCAGCACCATTGGCCTCTACCCACTAGATGCGAATAGCAGCCCTGACCCCAACTCCCTCAATTGTAACAGCTAAAAGTCTCTGCGTTCAGTGTCAAATACCCACGAGTGCATAATTGTTTCCAGTTGAGGATCTCAGAAAGTATAAGGAGTTTTAAGGCAGAGTCTGCTATTTCAGAAACACAAAATAAGAAATACAGAGCCTCAAGATGAAAAATAAAACTAAAATCTCAGATGATAAAACGAACAATAAAATAGGCAGAAGAGTGGGTTGGGTTGGAGAAAAAAATTATGGTTCTACTGGAGCCAGATGGTGAATATGAAACTTTTCACACAGAAAATTATTTCCACAAGGACAGTTGTCTGTAATGTCACATAACAGCAATACTGAGAGGAATCATACCCAGGGTCGAGAATATAAAAATGCATTGCTGACCTCAAACTTCATCAGTATGCCTGATGTGTTATCCCTTGTCTCTGCTTCCAAAGCCCCATAGATTAAACTAAATCCATTTATTCCTTCTTCCAATTTATAATTGTAATGTGGGAAATAATGATATGAAAGGAATCGGATATTAACTGTAGTAACATACTAGAATGTATAGTCCTTGGCAAGGGATTCGTTTATAAATTCTGTATCAGGCATTCTGATTCGGCAAAGTGTACTTTGGATAGGGTAAAAAAATTCAAAGGTACTTATTAATAGTTTCATATCAGTCTCCACATGTTGGTCTCTAATAATATATTAGAAAGCTCTGTTGTAGGACATGACCTTTTCAACATTTATCAATGAGATTAGTAAAGATGTAGAAGGTGCATTTATCACATTTTCCATAAATGAAAAATTTAAGGGATAGTGGTGACAGAATAAAAATATCCTAAGTAGGTATAAGAATGAAAGGAACTAATTAACGAAATATAGAGACAATTCACAGAATGGGAGAAAATCTTTGAAAACTATCCATCTGACAAAGGCTTAATAACCAGAATATATTAGGAGCTCAAGCAATTCAATACAAAAAAAAAGTCTAATTAAAAAACAGCAAAAGATCTCTAGACATTTATCAAAAGAAGAGATACAAATAGCCAAAAAGTATATGAAAAAAAACCTCAACATTAATAATCATTAGAGAAATGCAAATCAGATTACAATGAGATACCATCTCACCCCAGGTAAAATGGTTTTATCACAACAAGAGGCAATAACTAATGCAGGAGACGATGTGGTGAAAGGGGAACTCTCAAACACTGTTGGTGGGAATGTAAGTTAGTACAACCACAACAGCATAAACGTTCCTCAAAAAAACTAAAAGTAAAATTACCATATGATCCAGCAATCCCACTTCTGGGTATATATCTGAAAAAAAGGAATCAACATGGTGAAGAGATACCTGCACTCCTATGCTTATTGTATGACTATTCGCAATGACCAAGATATGGAATCAACTGAATCGTCTATCAACAGATAAATCAATAAATAGCAGGTAGTACACATACACAAAAGAATATTATTCTTAAAATCCTTATTATTAAAATCCTGGCTGGGGACAGTGGCTCACGCCTGTATCCCAGCACTCTGGGAGACCAAGACAGGCAGATCACTTGAGGTCAGGAGTTCAAGACCAGTTTGGCCAACATGGTGAAATCCTGTCTCTACTAAAAATATAAAAACTAGCTGAGAGTGGTGGGGTGCACTTGTAATCCCTGCCACTTGGGATGCTGAGGCAGGGGAATCGCTTGGACCCAGGAGGGAGATGGCAGATGTTGCAGTGAGCCGAGACCATGTCACTGCACTCCAGCTCAGGTGACAGAGACTGAGACTCCATCTCAAAAACAAAACAAAACAAAAAAACAAACAAAAAAAATCCTTTGATTGGCAACAATGTGGATGGAACTGGAGGACATTATGTTAAGGGATGTAAGACAGGCACTGTAAAACAAATGTGGCATGTTCTTATTCACATGTGAGAGCTAAAAATAAAGAAGAAGAATAAAAGAAAGACTACTCTGGAGTAGAATTATTGTTACCAGAGGCTTGGAAGAGTAGCTGGTAGAGGGGGTAAAGATAGGATGGCTAGTGGTTACAAAAACACAGTTAGATAGAATGAATAAGATTTACTATTTGGTAGCACAATAGTGTGATCATAGTTAACAAGAATCTATTATGTATTTTAAAATACTGAAAGAGTAGAATTGGAATTTTCTTAACACAAAGGAATGGTAAATGCTTGTGGTTCTGAATATCCCAATTACCCTAATTTAATTATTACATACTGTATGCCTGTATTAAAACATCACATGTGCCCAATAAATACATACAACAATTATGTAACCATAACAATTAACAACAACAAAGAATTTACTACAATGAGGACATTTGGAGTAACCTGCTGTTGGACCAAGGATCTAGTCATGAGGATGTAGGATAGTGAATTCTGGTTCTGTACATGGAACATGTATAAACAAGATGTAAGGGTTCGATTGAAATCAAACAATGCATTTTAACAGCATAGTGGAAATACAAAAATGCCAGTGTATTTTTAGTTGCATTAATCAATGTATAAATAACGGATACAAAAGGTTTTTCTATGCTGCATTGGTTAGATCCCATCAAGAGTTTTATAAATAGTTTCAGGACACGTAAGAAAAATAACATTGAGAAATTAGAACACACCCAGGACTCTATAAATAAAATGATAAACTGTTTTGAAGCCATCTTACAGAGGGACTGATTGACAGTCCAGACTACAAAATAGCAAATCGGATCTTACCAGCTTTTAGTTAATAATTGGCCACTCGAGTCTGATTTTGAATAAAAATTTATGAAAAACACTTGAGTACATGGAAAGGTGTATAAAGAGAAATCAGTATTAAGCCAAGTATAATCTAACTTTATTGTTTTCTTTAGTCCACTTTGACTAAGGAGGGAGCTTGTTCCACCAATGAAATCTTACCTGGAAACATTAAACAAAGAAAAAAAAAACCCACAAATAGTTGTTTTTTGAAAGAGAAAGATAAAGAGACTGCTGTATCTTATCTACACAATTCTGTAGAGCATTATACAAAAGTAACTCTTATTAATTGAATTGTATATTTTTAAATTTCCATTTAGTATTAAGAAGTTAATATTTAAATAGAAAAAAGTATAGATTCTACAAAATATACATATAGACACCCATGTATAGACACACATACATATATATAGTACCAATATACTTTATGTAAAATATAATCTGTATAATTGTATATATATAAAATACATACACATACTAATGTAATATATACATATATTACATTTCATATATCTTATATATGGTATTTTTACATTTATTATGGTCACCATCAGAGCACATAACCTGGTTTACATGGAACAATGTTGGTTTATACCTGTAGCACTGGAGTGATTGTTGCAGCATCTCCTACACCCAAAATTATCCTGGTATAAATGATAAAGTATATGGCTTTCTTATGATGGGAAGTTAATCATCTCATACTAGACTACTGAGTGTGCATTTGTTATGTTTCAGGGAATATGCCACAATCACATAAAACTTCACGTATCTGCATGCATTAGTGCCTCTGAGAATTTTTTTAATTATGGAAATCAGCAATATAATGTATTTGTGTACAACAAATATCTTATTTTTAGTAATCTTCTTTCCAAGAAATATTATTATTAACTTAATAAATAACTAAAGCAGATCAGAAAATCAAGAATCTTTTCTCTCAAGTATAAAAATAAGAGTGGAAATATTTTATATTTTATTAATGATAGCATGAAGTATGATAATGAATCTATGAGATTTTGTAATATTTCAGCCAAATGAGTTTTATGTAACAAACATTTATACTTCTCAAGATTAAAGAAATTTAATGGATTTATTGTGCCTAATAATTAGAGGCTGATTTGATAAGCTCAGTGACTTAATCACTTAGAATACATCTTATGATTCACATTCTTATAGACTATAATTTGTCAAAATACCCCAGGATTCCAAAATTTACACAATTTGAAATCTCATTTTCTTTTATTTTGTTTTCTTTTTCACTCTGGTAGGAACTTTAAAGCTTTTCATTCACCTTCAATTTTTTAAATCACATCAAAGCTCTTAGTAGTAAATTTAATTAGCCAAATAGTGGAGATTAATTGCTTAAATAATACGTGTCAAGATATAATACCGTTGGTACAAAATCAAGCTCTTACACATTATATTTAAAAGCCCTTTCTTTCACATTTAAAGGCTACTATAATTCCCTACTGTACCTATCAACAATAGATTCATCTATATACACAGTTATCCTATGTAAAATTAATTTTAAAAACACATAAGCAATAGAAATAATATCATTTATGAAAAAAGTCTTTACCTATAATATTTTTGAAAGTAAGTAACTATCATACTCAATGACAAATTGGAATGCTATAAAATGGGAGATTTTAACAATAATTTGATTTTTAAGCTAATGATAGCAATAAAAGTATTTATTCAGTAATTGCCAATTTAATCAATAATTATTCTAAATGCTTTGCATGTATCAACTTTGTATCAATTTGCAAACCCATCTTATGAGGTAGACACTATTATTTTTTCACATATTCTAGATTAGCAACCTTTTTTTTTTTGAGACAGAGTCTCTCCCTGTCGCCTGACTGGAGTGCACTGACGCGATCTTGGCTTACTCCAACCACCCACTCCCGGGTTCAAGTGATTCTCTAGCCTCAGCCTCCCGAGTAGCTGGGACTACATGCATGCACCACCACGCCCAGCTAATTTTTTTTGTATATACATATACATATATATATATATATATATATATTTTTTTTTTTTTAGTAGAGACGGGCTTTCACCATGTTGGCCAGGATGGTATCCATCTGACCTTGTGATCCGCCCACCTCAGCCAGCCTAAGAGCTGGGATCACAGGCAGGAGCCACCCTTCCCGGACACAACTTTTTTTTTAATTGACCAAGTTTTGGATTATCAATTAGATTTGAACAGGATTAGAGCACTAGTAGAACAGATATTAACATCAGCCAGGTCAAAAAATTAATATTCCCAAGAAAATCAATCTTTCCATTTTATTTGAATATGTATATTGTTAATGGCAAAAATAAAATTTTATTTTCCCTGAATCAATTTTTTTAATATTTCTTTTTAGTAGCATTGTTTCTATTTTTCCTTTGTTTTGTGAATGACCTACAATATTATACCCATTTTTTCAAATTTCTTTAGATCAATTATAGGATTAATACAATTGGGTAATCATTATTTGAATCATGATTAAATTGTACATTATATTAAAGCACATAAAATGTTATAAAGCATTTAATTTAAAAGTGGTTTATATAATTTGTTTTATCTGTCTTTTCTAATATTCTAGAAATTGGAGAAATTATATTAGGCCATAGAATTGTGCATAGTAATATTAATTTGTGTTTGTTTTACTTTTTATTATTTATTTATTTATTTTTTAGTTTTTAAATTTTTTAAAAGGTGGGGTCTTGCTGTGTTTCCCAGGCTGGCCTCAAACTCCTGGGCTCAAGCAATCCTCCTGCTTCAGCCTCCCAAGTAGTTGGGACTACAGATGTGAATCATTGTGCCTGTGGTTGTTTTAAATAGATAACCAGGCTTTTAATTTCTTGTCACACTGATTTTGGCAGGACTAAAATTAGAAGCAGCCTCTCTCCTGGTCTTACAATATGATGGACTCCTTAACAAAATTCTCCCAGTGTCTCACAGACTCTTCTTTAAGGGAGATGAAAAGTACCTCTGTGAAGAAATAAGCTGAGGAGGGCACATTTCTGGAGACTAGAGAGAGAGAAAAGGTGGTATTTTGTTTTATAAACATCAGGGACTTGAGTTTTGTCTGTTCTCCAGAAGGACCTGAGAGTGTAAGGGCTGTGAGCTGTTTCTAGGAAGCCTGAGTCCTTGCAGTATGATGGATCTCATAATCAAATTTCCTATACTCCAAATTTGGAATGGGAAAACCAAATGCATAAAGGCATAAGGGACCATGCAGGACACAACAAAGTGCTTTTCAACAGAAACCAATATGGGTCTCTGAACAAAAGGACCTGACAAAATATCTTCCTGGACTTATGCACAATTTTAGCAGGCCAAGTTGGGTGGGAGTGAGTAGAACATTTAATGACTAGATGTGAGTTTATAGCCAGCCTGAAAGGAGAAATTCTTGAAGGCAGAATCAGGTAATTTACCAAACTAAGGAATTAAAAGATGTTTTCAGTTGTGTCAGAGTGAAATGCATGCTGTCTACAATTGTGAAAAACAGAGATATATGTATGCTATCAAAAAAAAACCAACTTTTATTCTAGAGTTAATTGATGGTATGACCTGGAATTGAAATGGTAACATCTTTAGAGATGGCCTTTATCTCCTTGTACTTTTCTCCATCTGTTCTATTCTATGCCCTCTACCAAATATCTTTCTCTCTTTACTCAGGCTTCTTTTTTCTCTGATCTATTATCTTTTCACATGTCACCTCTTCTTACCTTATTTATATCATAATCTTCCTTCCCCCCCCCCAGTATAACTGGCAAGATTCCTGTAGTTAACAATTCAAATATCTGAAAAAGAGGTTCTGATTGATTCAGCCCATCTTGAAAAAAAAAATCACATGACTAAGGTCTTGGGTCACTAAATAATATGTGTATTGACTGGTGGTGTAGCTTGTATCCAACTCTGATCAATTTGTATTAGCTGAGGGTGGAAGTAAATGATTTACATGGTTTGAACTTTTATTAATTTATTCAAACAAGGAAACAAATAACTACTGAACACATATTACGTGCCAGGCATGTTCTATACACAGTCAATAAAATAGTTAGAAAAACACAAAAAAACTCAATGCCTTCAAAAAGCTTACATGGTAAATTTTAAAATAACCACATTTAATATGTTAAATATATTGAATGATATTTGGTGGAGGTTGCAGAGAAAAATAAAGCATAATAGGTGATAAAGAGGAGGTATCATAATTTTAGGTAGGGTGAATGAGGAGATATTTATTGGAGAGGTAGTATTTGAATACACAATTTAAGGAAGTGAGCAAACAAGTTATAGAGATACCAGGCAGAAAAGCCTTACAGGAAGAATGAGATGAAATACATATGTGTTCAGATGGAAGTGTGCCTGGCAATATTCAAGGAATATTAAGAAGTCCACTGTGGCTGCAATGGGGTGAGCCTGGAAGAAATGATAGGAGTATATGTTTTGTAAATCATTGTGATTATCTTGGCTTTTAATCAGAGTTATATAGATAGCCATTAGAAAATTTCCATCAGAGGAGACACACATTTGGATTTTGGTTTGAAGAGATTTCTATTCTAGCTACTATTTTATGAATAAAATCCATGGGGTTCAGGGGAAAGCAGAGAGATACATTAGGAGTTTATTGCAGTAATTTAAAGCAGAGATGACAGTGACTAGGACCAGAACAATGAGAAGGGGTCAAACATACTTTGAAGTTAAAATCAAAACTTTTCACTAACAGATTTTACATGATGTGGGAATAAAAGAAGATAGTCAAAGATTATCCAAAAGAGACTGTTGGTCCACGCAACTAGTAGGAGGGAATAGCTGTAAACTGAGGTGGGAAAGACTTGACAGAAGCAGCTTTAGAGGAAAAATAATCAGAAGCTCAGTTTGGGTCAGATTATGTTTGAGACATTCAACCAGAGATGGCTAATAGGCAGTTGATTATAGACTTCAAGGAATAGGTCCATGCTTGAAAAAGAAATTTAGGAGTAATTACTGTATGGATTGGATTTACGGTTCTGTGACTGAAAAACACAATCAAGGGAATTCATATGCACCAAAGAAAAAAGGTCCAAGGATTGCACTCTGGGTCTGCCAGAGCAGAGAGGATAACACTATAAAGTTGTACTTAGAAAGCAATAAGTAACATAATGCTACATATTACAATAGTATTTTATCGACCCTCTTTATCTTCCTTTTGAAGGATTTTGCATAAATGTTTTCTGGGTCATGATCTAGGTCAAGCAAAAAAAATCTCAGAATAGAGATTATTTAAGAAGTCTCTTACTATATCTCTCTAGTGTATCATTCCAGTATCTTTTTTACCCAAATGGCTCATCTTCAACAATCATCTATCCCATGGACGCTTACTAATATCTACTGAAATTTCACTAGCAGTTCTCATTTTTCTTTTATATCCTCTCAAAAAATGATCAAGAAGTAATCTCTCTCTCTAAGGGTCTGTTACATCTTTTCACACCCTATATATTCATCATTACTAAAATATATTTTCTGATTAATCCCAATGATTTTGTAATCAGGACTTGCTGATTTGTCCTCATACTCAGGACTAGTGATCCCTTCAAAATGACTTCACTTTTCTTCATCCTTCTTTGATGACTGTCTCTTTCTTTTCTCCTTTTCAATTGTCAAGAAATGAGGAGGTAGCCATAATTTCCTATGAATCCTGCCTTTCCTCTCAGCTCCCTTCTATTTCTTCCATTTTAATAGCAGATTCTTCCACTCTATCTTCTCATCTCTTCACTTCTGTGGATCTTTATACCTGTACTTGGCAATCACTTGTGTAAACATCTGAAGAAGCTGTTCATCTGCAGCTTCTGTGTTGAATCATATTGGTTTTATTCTAGTCTAATCTCTATTTCAATCTCTAATCCCTCTCAAAATGGAAAGTGTCTCCATAAGTAGCTCCGTTTTACACAGCTCCTTCAGGCTATAACTTATAATGATATAACTTGATTTCTATACATGAATTCACCAAATAATATTTTAACCTATTCTTGAAATATATTGCATATTGTGAGAGGCAGAGAAAGAAATATCTTATGAAACTGAGACCAAAAATGCATATTTTGAAAATCATTTTCTCATTGAAGAACTTGAATTTGCATGTTTTCAGATTATGCTATGATTCCATTTAGTTGCTTAACATTTCCATTGTACACTAGAGAGACTACAGTAGAATATTTCCTGAATATTTTCCAGAAGGCAATATATTATTCTATTATTTTCTGGAATACTGAGGTTCATATTTATGATAATTGTTTCAATAATATAGTAAACAAGCTTAAAAGATAAATTATTTCAAACAAGATATATTTTTGCCTTTAGATAAATATTGACTTACAGATTAAAATTTCAAAGCAGCATTTTTTTTTCAGCTTATAGTTCTGAGATACTAGTTTTTTGAAGCATTCTTAAAGATATGGTAAAAAAACGTCAAATACTCTTGGCAAATACACTTTTTATTTTTATTGATTTATTCACTGGGTATCTCATTGCGGATTTTACTTACATTTCCTTAAAGATCAATTTTATTGAATAACTTTTCATGTGTTTTTGGACACTTATATAACTTCTTTGTAGAAATGTTTGTTAAAGTCTTATTTATTCTTTTTTTTTTTTTGGTTGAGATACTTGTTTTTAGTTTTTGTTGAATTGTAGGACTATTTATTTAGTCCTGTGTGTACTAAACCTTTACAAGATATGTGCTTTGCAAATATTTTCTCCCAATCTGTAAGTTGCCTTTCCACAGTTTTGATAATGTTCCTTGATGCACAAAAGTTTTAAATTTTCACAGTCCAATTTATCTACTTTTTCCTTTGTTGCTCATATTTTTGCTGTCAAAAGAATCCATTGCCAAACCCAACGTCATAAACATTAATGTATATGTTTTCTTGTAGGAAATCTATACTTTTGGCTCCTAAATTTAGATTGTTGAACCGCTGTGACTCAATTTTCATGTATGAATGAAGGAGGGGTCCAACTTCACTCTTTTGCATGTGGTTAGCCAGTTGACCCAGCATGATTTGTTGAGGAGACTATTCTTTCCCAATTGAATGATCTTGACACCCTTGTTGAAAATGAATTGGCCACAGATGTTTATTTCTGCACTCTCAATTCTATTCCATTGGTCTATGTATTTATTATTATGCCAATACTATATTCTTATGACTGCTGTAGCCTTGTAATAGGTTTTGAAATCAGGAAGTGGGAATCCTTCTACTTTGCTTTTCTTTTTCAGTATTGTTTTGGCCATTCAGGGCCCCTTGCAGTTCCATATGAATTCGAGAACTTACTCATGTAACCAAATATCACCTTTACCCCAATAACTTATGGAAAAATAAGAAAAGAAAAAAGAAAACAATTATATTTATAATAGTGTCAAAAAGAAGAAAATACCTAAACATAAATTTAACCAAGATGTGAAAGACTTGTACACTGGAAACTATAAAACACTGTCGAAATTAAATACGACCTAAATAAATGGAAAGATATCTCATATTCATGGATTGGAATGCTTAATATTGTTAAGCTGGCAGTCTGAAATTAGTCCATGGATTCAGTGCAATCTCCATCAAAATTCTAATAGCTTTTTGGGCAAAAATGGAAAAACACCTTTTATAAAAAAAGTCAAATGATCAATTACACATTAGCAATATAAGAACTCCGAAGGCTTCTACTCAAAACAAAACAAAAAAAACAAACAAACAAAAACCTACTTAAAAAGATTTAGTCCATATTCCAAGCCTATGTAACTACAAAACTCCTTTTTAAAAAAAAAAATAATACTTATTGATCTCTGGGGCCTGAAGCTTTACCTCCACCACTTCCCAGTTAAAGCAGAGTAGCAAAGATCAGTTTAACGTATGGTTTGCTAATATAATTTTTGTGAATTTTGAAGTATGGTAGTATCATGCCTGACACGTTATGTATTCAATAGTTTAATTATTAGCATCATGAACAGTTGCTCACTTTCAGGTAAAAAACGCTTTTTATAACATAGATTAAATGATAAAATCATATAAATAATAAAGAACATCAGTTCTAATTTGAATTATCTGTTTAAAAGATGTTTCATTTGTTTTATATTTTATTATTAATAAAAGAAAATATGTCATTAATTGGGCCATTATTTTTTACAAACAAATGAACAGCATAAATGTACATTGCATTGAATTTATTATTGCAGCTGAAGATTTAATTTTGAACTCAGATATTTAAATTATGCCTTTTTAGATAATTAGTGGCAATTATTTATATACAAGGGCGTCATCATGTTTTAATTAACTGTTTCTTCAGTAAATATGATTTAATAAACCATAATAATACATTTTCAGATTAAAGTCTTTACCTTCTTACCTTCATGTGTCGGGACGATCCATCCAGGCCTTTAAGAAGCTTACAAATGAGTTTGTGTGTTGCGGGGACGGGGTTCAGACATTTAACTAGATTATTGTAGAAATTCAGACATAGAATAGATGTGATCTCCCATAGAAGAAAATACATAAGAAAGGATGTTAAAGATTAGTACAGTTATTTAAATGTCTAAGGACAGAAAGATATTTCGATGTAGGAAACAGCATGTATGAAGCCACTGAGGCATGAATCTGAATGGTGTATTCAGAGAACTAAATTGAGTTTCACATTGTTGATATAGGGGTGTGTTCTCATATTTGTCCCACTTTCAGGGCATCAGCTGACATTTTCAGAAATTGTCAGAGGCCCAATGATTAAGGTACATGGGCCATGTTAAAAGTCTCAGTATGAGCCAGGCACGGTGGCTTACGCCTGTAATCCCAGCACTTTGGGAGGCCGAGGCAGGCGGATCACAAGGTGAGGAGATCAAGATCATCCTGGCTAACAAGGTAAAACCCCATCTCTACTAAAAATACAAAAAAATTAGTCAGGCGTGGTGGCACACACTTGTAATCCCAGCTACTCAGGAGGGTGAGACAGGAGAATCGCTTGAACCCAGGAGGTGGAGGTTGCAAGGTTGCAATGAGCTGAGATTGTGCCACTCTACTCTAGCCTGGGCAACAGAGCAACACTCTGTCTCAAAAAACAAAAAACAAAACAAAACAAAAAATCTCAATATGTTACAGGTGTTGGAGAACCATTAAAAGATTTGAGTGTGGTAAGGATATGTAAGCTTATGTTTAAGATCTAGCAATCTACCTTTTGTGGGATGTTCAGCATGTAGGAAGACAAGTTAGAAACTAATATTGCTGTAGCTTAAATGAAGGATGTATATATAACTACAGAAAAGACAGAATGAATTACAAGTATGTGTATTATACTAGGTAGGGTTTAGTTGTTGCTTAGATTTACGTGGTTATAAAATGAAACTATTAAGTGAGATTTCCAGATTTCTAGTTTACTTAGGTTTGTCATGACTTTTATTTAGATTGTAGTTTTGACTTTTGGAAGCACAATGGAGATTAAACCGAAACAGAAGGGACATGATTAAATTCAGCTGCAGATCTTTAGCAGCTAATTCCTTATTTGTGTGTTAGAGCTTGACTTGAAATTGGTGATAGATCCTCATAGAAAATCAATTTTATTGATTCTAAATCAATGGAAGTGAATATAATCACCCAATATAAGGAAAATGTAGCAAGGTAAGAGAAGAGGGTCAAAAATAGAAACTCATGGAAAAAATAGAACTTAAGGATTAGATTACTTATAAAAGGAATCAAAAGAAAAACCAGAAAAGGATATTGGACTAGAATCAATATACATGTGACATCATACATATTATCTCATTTATGTTTAACAGAAAACACGTGTCGACAAATAAAACAGGTAATTTGATCCACATTTTAAAGAATAATAAGTTAGGTCTCAGAGTTTCATATTATTCTTTTTTACAATGCCACAATATTACTTCTTTCTGTTTCTTTGTATTAAAATCTCTCAAATATACTATGTCCTAATAGAGCATGTGTCTCTCTCTATATATATATATGGTCAGAGTTATAGTTATATTGATACTTATTTTTGATAAAAGAAGTTATCTTTTAACCAATATTTTCAGGAAAATTCTATTTGCTAGCCATGACATAATTAAAATATACCAAAAGCCAGTATACCCATTAATGGCGATGACTGGTGCATTGCTGTTTAAAAACTAGGAGTATATCTCAGTGTCTGAGGATGCTATATATCACCTCAAGGCTCTCAAAGTGCCATCCATCATCATGTTGTATAAAATGAAAGGTGAACCATTTTACTGTGAGAATAACTATATAGCACCACTTCAAAGCCCTAAGCCAGAGTTGAACTATGGCAATTCCTCCACCCTCTTGTCAGTCCTGTACTCTATAAATCAGACCTATATGATTGCTGAAAACATCAGCTAAAATTTACAATAGTTTAAAAACTCAAGGGTAGAAAAATCAAATTTTTTCAATTCTCATTTTATTTGCAATGGTACATTGTCCCTGATACTCCTATTTTCTTGTGTTGTGTGATACTCTTTTATTCTTGTTTTGAAGATCTTCGTGTTTTGTATAACAACTCATTTTGCCTTCATAAGATGTTTTATTATTTGTAATATTCTTATACACTCTACTGAATAAATTTCCAAATTTTTGAGAGGATTTTTTTCAAGTTATACATATATGTAAGTCAAAGAAATTATATTTAGTTATGTTATTAGTAACAGTAATATGATAAATAGTTTATAATGGTGTTTGCCCTGTTTATTGTGGATATTAACAGTCATTAGATTACTCACCATAATTAACCTATGAACAAACACTGGTAAGTAAGGATGGTATATAAAATAAGATGTAAGACTATTTCAAAAAGAACTCTAACAACACGCAGAATAGAATTGTGATACCATATTCACAAACCTTAGCTAAACTAACAAATAGCCTGCTATTTTTTGACACATGTAACACTACACAATAGCTCATTTGTCATTTCTAACCCACACAAATAAAACATATAAATACTTATGTGGAAGAGGTAACAAATAGTCTTGATCAAAGAGCTAAACAGTTATAGATATTTAAAAAGTATCAAAGACAAATGAACAAATCTGTTGGTCTCAAATATAGAAGTGTTGCATGTGTACACATTGCAAAGAAGAAGACACTCTTTTTATCCAAAATTATGTCTGAATCTTTCTCCTACAATCAGAAATTCTATGTGGTCAGGAATATGGAAGTAGGAATGTAGCTTTATAATTGATCTTGATTTTCTTTGGAGGATCAGCTTTCCCTTAATTCTTATAATATACTCTGATTTTAATTTGAGGTTTATGTGGATCCAGAAAAATTTATCATAGAATGAAACCTCCTTTAGATACATAAATTCCATTGAATGATCCAATGTCGAGCATGTTTTCAAACTGAAAACATTGAATCTCTGGACCTTTGCAGTGAATGCAAAAAGCAAAACAAACAAACGAATTACCCCACGCATTTTGGAATCATGCAATATGCGTTAAACTAAGCCCAGGTTATTCCTATCTTTGGACTTTTTTTTTTTTTCGCTCTGCAATGAGAGGTTAATATATTAGTTTAAGATAGTCTAAATAGAGTATTATTTCTTGCAGACAGGAGCATTTTAACTGATTTAAGTCCACCTTGGCTGCTCACGGTTCCTGTGAGATGAAAGTTCAGGTGATTGAGAGCAGAGAATCCAGGAGAAGTTGGGACATTAGAGATACAGTCAGTACAGGTTACTATAAATTAGGAGAGTAAAAAGATTAAAGTGAGTTGGGCGCGGTGACTCACACATGTAATCCCAGCACTTTGGGAGGCTGAGGTGGGAGGATCACTTGGCTCAGGAGTTCAAGACCAGCCTGGGCAACATGGCAAAACCCCGTCTCTACAAAAAATACAAAAAATTAGCCAGGCGTGGTGGCACATACCTGTAGTCCCAGCTACTTGGGAGGCTGTGCTGGGAGAATTGCTTGAACCTAGGAGCTGGAGGTTGTAGTGAGATGAGATCGTGCCACTGCACTCCAGCCTGGGAAATAGAGGGAGACTGGCAAATAAAAAATAAATAAATAAAAAATTTAAGAAAAAGAGTATAGTGGAAGTTTTTTTACATAAAGGGGAAGGCAGTTTACTTAAATGCAAAGCTATAAAATATGCTGAGGTAATCCTTAGGAAGTCAAGAGCTAGTGAACTGTTGGTTTTTACTTCAAACAGAAATAATTAGCCTAAGCTAGTAGAGTTATTAACATTAAAGCCTCCTGAAACACATAAATAAGTACAATAAAACTAATTATCAATGGCTTAAGCAATCATAAATTATACACACACAAATAAATACATACTATTTTTCATTGTATATTTAATTCTTTTTAGGACAAAAATTAGTGGTTTAGTTCTACATATGTACTTCAGGAATAGGAGGCAGTCATTTCTATTTCATGTAAATTAATTACCCTAGGGCATTGAGAATGCTCCCAGGGTTGCATTGTTATAAATAATAGCTTCATTGAAAACACATTTAACCTGAATCTGATTATTTCATTGGTGAACTTCTACACATGAAATTGAAGGGTCAAAGTCTTTGTTTTATATATTTTAAACAAAATTATTTAAGTCTGTGCCCACAGGTCAACTAGAGAGCTGCCTGGGCAGGAGTCATTATAGAAATAATTGTTTAATACATGTTTTGCAATTTGAAAATCAAAATGTTATCTTATATTTCTTTTTATTTTTATTTGATTCTTATCAGCTAAAACTTGAACCTTTTATTTATAATATTATAATTTCTTATATCACACAATTGAATTGTAAGCCGAAGTCTGCTTGGAATTTTTGATAATGTAGGGCAATTATTACAAATAATACAAAAATTTCCATGAGTATTTTTAAAAATTTTAATCACACAAGGAATACTTGGGCCCACATGCTGTACTAGAAGACCTAGTTATATACCTGCCTCTGTCATTGTCCCATGCTTCCCTTTCCAATATTATAGACATTTAGCTATTTAAATTTAATTCAATTTAAAAACTACAAAATATAATTCCTCAATTTCACAAGCCACATTTCAAAGGTTGAATAGACTCTTGTCTAGTGGCTACTATATGAATACACATATAGAATATTTGCATCATTGAAGAAAAATATATTGGAGAGTGTTTGTCCTGTTGCGTGTGTTCGAAATAACACATAAATTCCATTCCTTTTTCCTGTGCTTTCTTTCATTCATTCCAACAATAATAACAATAATAACGAGGCCCTAATGCTTGCTGGAGACAAGAATTTGGTAATGAACAAACAAACCCCTGCCTTTGTGAAGAAAACAAACCCCTGCTCACATATACGGAAGGGAAGTAAATAAGTAAACACACAAACATAGTGTTTTATAGTAAGAAATACATTAAGGATACTAAAATTTAGAAAGTTGTATTAGTTAAGCTTGTCTGTGAAATATAAGAAGACTATCTTGGTAGAGACTTAAATGAAGAGAAGGAAAATAAAAACTTTAAGGATGTCTGTAAATGAAACATTCCCTGTGAAGGGAATAGTGCAAATGTGCTGAGACAGGGTTTTTCTTACTGTGGGTCAAGGAAGAACAATAATCCCAGTGTAACTGAAAGGAAAGAATGGTATCAAGGGCCAGATTACCTCCATGCTGCATCTTTGAAGTCCTTTAAAGGATTTTGGATTATACAATGAAATAAGAGAGAAAGCCACTGGAAAGTTCCAAGCAAGAGGTGAGTAATTTCCTTATTAATGGCATCATTCTGTCTGTCTTGTGGAGAACAAAACATCGTGGACATGAGCAGGAATGGAAACAAAGCTACCAGAGAGATGACTGGGCAGGAATCTAGGTGACAGATTGCGTGGACTTGATCAATCTGGCAGCAATGGAAGTGAGGAGAACTATTGGGTCTATTGAGAATGATGCATTCTCTACTGGATTTATTATGTCTCCCATGTTTCTTCTGTAGTCATGGACCAGGAAGACAGTGTCCAGAGACTTATATTGTGCTAGATTGTTATTTCTGTTGAGGTGTGAAGTCCCAGTGTCCTCTACCTTTCCTAATCGCCAGTGCTAGAAGACCCTGCCAACTCTCAAAAGCACTGGGCTGTTTGAAAGTAATTCCAGAACCAATGTTCATAGCTAAACAATCATGAACAGGCTCAAGAAAAGAATAGTTTTCATGTATTTTTTCATTAAAATATTTTTCTAGTCACATTGACAGACATCTATTCACATCCTGTATCTTAATGACCATTTTTCTCTTGCCAGTTACAAAATGACTGCTTCCTGGTGCTCTTGTTTTTTCAAGATATAATGGTTACCATGGATACATCAATAGATTTTGGATATTTTGCTTTTTAGCTCTGAAAAATTTCCTCTTCTCACAGCACATAACATATTGTGTGATGAAAGTGAATTCAATGAGAGATCAAATGGTAACTAAAAAAAGATACTATGAAAATAGTACATTAATAGAACATTTGCTGTAAATACGCAGGTTCAAATGCTCAAAGAATCTTAAAGCAAAATATTTATAAAGATTTTTCATTTTCATTATCCTATTGTAAGATAAAGAGAGTCATGGCAGAAAAGATAATCTGGCTGAATCCCTCTTTTGGAACTTTTGCCTTAGAGAGAGAGCATGCAAGCTATAAAGATATCTACAAATATTTTAGTATTAAATAAGTTGAAGAGTTTAACTCATGGAGGGAGATTCCAATAACTATATTGTTATCAGCTTTTTTTTAACTTCCTTTCTACACTTGGTATAATAATCCATTCCATGATGTATATAATCTGGTACCATCCAACTCACTCTACTATCCTTTCACCCAGCTCTAAGCCACTTCCTCCCAATTTTCTACAGAAGTAACACTCAATCCCTTTCACCATTTTTCCATATAGCAGACATTTAATGTTTTAGAGTATTGGTTCCAGAATTGATTCTGACACAACTATAAATATCTCCAAGGAAATAATTTATCATGAATGCATTCACACACAGGCGTGTGTATGTAGGGGTGAATATATACCATATATAAACTCATATATATATATATATATATACACACACACATATATACACACACATACATACATACATATCATTATTTAAATGATCTGAGTACTAGGAAGCCTCCTAGGCCACCAGGGAGGTAGGAAAGTGTCAATGGGTACTTCAGAATAATGACTAATTTTCAAAATCCTTTTTTTCTTAACCTCCTCTTCTAAAAGAGAGGAAAGATAATTCAGAGCAGAGGGAAGATAGATAAATAGATTATTATGACTTTATTGGGGAGAAATATTAGAAATAAGGAGAATGAAGTGATGAAGAAACAGAACAGTACTGAAATTCTAGAATTTCCACTTCTAGACATCAAGTGTTCAAATTGAGCATTCTGTTCATCAAAGATAGAAAATGGAGTTTTAAAAAATAAGCAGGTGCTGACTTTTACTAGAAAGTGTCAAATCAAAGGATTTTCATTGATAACTTTTTTCATGTTATTAAACCTAAATAGGAAAATTTTCTGAGAATTTTGGTGCAGCTCTTAAGTTGAAAAATTATCTGAATGTTTTATTTTTCTTTTCTTGTTTTTTTTACACAGTATTTAGTAACATGGGAAATTCTCCTCACTCAACTGTTTGGATTCTACCAATTGGCTCTTCTCAATTGTTTAAAAATAAATCATAACATATCTGATTTAATCATATGTTTTTAAGTATGTGTGGTCCACATGTTTTATTATTTCTTCTTCTTCTTCCTCTTCCTCTTCCTCTTCCTCCTCCCCCTGTCTCCTCCCCCTCCCCCTCCCCCTCCCCTCCCCCCACTGCTGCCTCCTCCTCCTCCTCCTCCTCCTTCTTCTTCTCCTTCTTCTTCTTCTGCCATGTGTTAGACAAATTTAAACCTACCTAAAGAGTGGCTTTTCTTACTGTGTTTTCTCCTAATACTGTCTCTGCATTCTTCCAAACTACTTTCAAATTTAAAATATCTTATATCTTCTCATTCACTTCTCCTCCCTTTATGCGTGACTCATGAATGCATCCTTTCGATGACAATTTTTCTATTTGAAATTGGCTTCAGAGGAAGAAAAAAAATAAGTGTTGTATTATCTCATACATTTCAACTGATTCAGTACTAAATTGATGCTTTTTCATCCACGATTCTATTCCTACTAACCTTATAAGTGGGACATAAACTGTGTTTTATGCAATTTCCATTATATCATTGTTGCTCAAGTAATCTGGAACATAAAACAATAATAAATAAGCCTTCTCTAGGGATTCAACAGTAATCCGCTTTTTCATTCTGATAAAATTAAGTCTTTATAATCCCCTTTTTGTTTCAAATTCAAACCAAGCCACTTCAAGTCTCTTTATTGTCATTGTTTGCTTTCTCCACTGAATTCAACTGTTTATCTCTTTGTCTGAGAAACTCATTTATTCTTTTGCTTGATATTGGTTCTTTTCATACTGACCATCCTACCATACACTGCTCCCAAATCTGTGCTAATGTTTACTTTTCAAGGAATTAATGTTTTCCCTTTCAACTAATGTTAAAATTGCTTTCATATGTAATTTAATCTTCTCCTAAGTAGTTTCCTTGATTCAACATCTCTGTGTGTTCCTGAATGTTAAGTCTCATTGCTCTCTTGTCAAAATTCCCATTATTTTACAAATACTGCTATTATTACAAGTACAATAATACTAATAAATTTTGAGAGGCTCTTATGTGCCACTTGTGGTGCTAAATACTTTGCATGTATCAATTATGTGCATTCTCTCCCTAAACCTTTGCATAAATATTCGTCTTTTTATTGTTTATCAGTGAAAATCGGAGCTGAAAATGTTAATTACTCAACTTCAAAGAGCTAATGTTGGTGCAAAAATAATTGCAGTTTTTGCATTGTTGAAATTTGCCATTTGATAATGGAATACATTTTTGAATAAATGTGGTTATATTATACATCACTTTAATATGCATTTATCACTTTTTTTGCTAATGGCTTATTACTTGCTGTTTATTTTATGTTTATTTTAGACTATGGAAATTTTGTTAGACAAAAAGCAAATTTGAGTGATTTTCTTATTCGAGTTCAAAAACGGGTTGTAAAGCAGCAGAGACAACTTCAAACATGAACGATGCATTTGGCTCAGGAGTTGCTAATAATTTTACAGTGCAGTGGTGGTTCAAGAAGTTTTGCAATGGAGATGAGAGGCTGAAAGATGAGGAACATAGTGGCCAGCCATCAGAAGTTGACAATGAGCAGTTGAAAGCAATCATCGAAGCTGATCCTCTTACAACTACAAGAGAAGTTGCCAAAGAACACAATGCCAACCATTCTATGGTTGTTCAGAATTTGAAGCAAATAGAAAAGTGAAAAAGCTCGCTAAGTTGTTGCCTCATGAGCTGAGCGAAAATCAAAAAAGTCATCGTTTTGAAGTGTTGTCTCCTCTTATTTTAAGCAAAAGCAAGGCTCCATTTCTCTTTTGGACTATGATGTGTACCAAAAAGTGGATTTTATATGACAACTGGTGATGACCAGCTGAGTGGTTGGACTGAGAAGAAGCTCCAAAGCATTTCACAAAGCCAAACTTGCACCAAAAAAAGGTCATAGTCACTGTTTGATGGTCTGCTGCTGGTCTGATCCACTACGGCTTTCTTAATCCAGGCAAAACCATTACATCTGAAAGTATGCTCAGCAAATCTATGAGATGCACCAAAAACTGCAACACCTGAAGCTGGCATTGGTCAACAGAAAGGGCCCAATTCTCCATAACAACACCCGACTGCACATTGCACAACCAATGCTTCAAAAGTAGAACTAATTGGGTTATGAAGTTTTGCCTCATCTACCATATTCATCTGATGTCTGACCATCCGACTACCACTTCTTCAAGCATCTCTACAACTTTTTGCAGGGAAAACGCTTCCACAACCAGGAGAATGCAGAAAATGCTTTCCAAGTGGTCGTCAAATCCCAAAGCACAGATTTTTACACTATAGGAATAAACATACTCACTTCTCATTGGCAAAAATGTGTTGATTGTAATGATTCTTATTTTGATTAATATAGATGTGTCTGAGCCTAGTTATAATGACTTAAAATTCATGGTCTGAAACCGCAATTACTTTTGCACCAACCTACAAAGTGGCAGAGCTAGGATTTGAAGTCAACTGGAGAATGTTAGTGGAAAGAGCAAGTGTTGGTTATTAAATAAAAAATATCCTGGTTCTAGACCAGAAATTTGAGCCTACAGAAAAATAAAACTGATATTCCTACCTTACAGGCAGTGTGTGAAAGAGCAGGCAAGTGTATACAGTACCTCTTTGTCAACTTTAGATCTGCTTGGCTTCACATATTTATCGTACCAACAGTTGCTATAGCATTGAGTCCTGTGTGGACTCTAATCAAGTTCAGGCAGATGCAACCTGACTGAGTCTTGTTTCATAACTTCATCACACATCACATACCTTGCACTTCTACCTCAAAGGCTCTTCTGATGATCATAAAGCACACAACAGTACAAAACCCTCCTTGGTGCCTAAATATCTACGATTGCAGGAGTACTGTCCCGTGGGTTGTATATTTGATCAATGAAAATGTGAAAGCGAGTGGATAAATGATTTCCTTTCTCTCTTATAAAAATCTTGTTCTAACATCATTATTTGTCTTACCTTCTTGGACACTGCTTGTATTCAGCAGTTGATAGCTCAGAGATGCTTCTTTATATTTGATCTTTATATTTCCTTGCCCAACACCTCTTCACCCTCACTCCTGATGCCTGAGATTCCTAATACAACTTATGCCCTAGTCTGATTTTTGGGGAAACCAAGAATAGAGTTGGAGCCACATAGTGATAGTTTATTCCAAAATATCACTGAGTAAAGTAAAACAATGAGACATACAATGGTAATTATATCTCACAGTAAACTAGATATCATATCCAGATTTTGACCTCCCATCAGTTTGGATACCTGTAACCAACCTCTGCCTCTATCACCCCATTACTCTGATCCCTGAAAACAATCATTTGATATATATGGAGTGAGAGTCAAATATAAAATGTGTGGTTTGTGTCACACATTGAGCTTAATAATGAGAATTCCGAATTAAACAGGGCACAATCGGACTTAAAGCAGCTCAGGGTACAATAGAGAAACAGAGATGTCAATTAATAAATAACAATACAACATGATAAGTATAAAAGTTTGGGTTACCGACGACCTCATATTTTCTCAAATCATTTTCCTAATATTCATCTTCTACAACACTACCAGGTAGATTTCAATGAGATAATTATCCTTTTATTCATGTAAGCCATAAACAGTTTATAAGAATATGTATTAAAAATATAAATTCCTGAGTCTATATTCCTGACTTACTGACTTAACATTCATCACTGAAATTCAGGCAATTCATAATAGGGCTGCTTTCAAATCCTGGCTGTGCTTCAGAACTAGAGAGCTTTTTGGTTGGTGATTTTGTTTAATTTTAATTTTTAAATTAACATAAAATAAAATATTTTTGTGGAATGTACAGTTCTATCAATATTAACACAAGTATTGATTTGTGAATTGTGAATCTACCACCAAAATCAAGACACAGAACAATTCTATCACGGAAAAAATCACTCAGGCTTACCCTTTGTAGTTACACCTTTCTCCCACCCTTACACTCTGGCACCCACTGGGATATTCTCCCTCCCAATAATTTTATCATTTTGATAATGTCATTTAAATGTAATTGGAAAGGAATCAACTTTTTTAAGACTGTCTTATTTCATTTAGGAGAATGCCTTTGAGGTTTACCCAAGATGTTATATTTATAAATAGTCCATTCATTTTTATTTCTGGGTAGTATTCCAATGCATGGAGGTATCACACTTTACTTATTCATTGCCCCACTGCTGGACATTTAAATTGTTTTCAGTTTTTGATGATTCTGAATAGAGCTGCTACAAACATTTGCATGTAGATTTTTGTGTGAAAATCAGTGTTCATTTCTCTAGATAAAGTAAATGCCGAAGATTGGATTGCTCGGTCACATAGAAAGAGTACATTTAACTTTATAAGAAAGCGATCGAGTGTTTTCCAGCGTCCCAACAGCAGTATTCAAGTATTCTCATTTCTCCACATCCACATCAGCATTTGGTGTTGTAGTTTTGTTTATTGTGTGTGATATTCTCGTAAGTATGTGATGGTGGCGCAACATGGTTTTAATGCATTTCCCTGATTACTAATGTTGTCGCACATATTTTCATGGGCTAATTTCACACATTTATATCTTCCTGGGTTAAGTGTCCCAGGTCTTTTCCAATTTTTAAAAAACTGAATTTTTACTTTGTTTCTATTTGTTACTGTCGAGTGTTTCGAGTTCTTAATATTTTTGTATACAATTCTCTTGTTAATATGTGACTTGCAAACGTTTTCTCTCAGTTTGTAGCTTGTTTCCTCTTAATAGTGCCATTCACATTAAAAAATTTTCTTTAACTTTTTAAAAATGTTGATTACTGGTGAAAGATTTAAATTATACACATTATAGTTTCCAACCCACTTTGACCTACTAAATCATAACATCTAGATGTGACATCCAAGAATATGTATTTTAAAAATAAAACTTTCCATGTGATTCTTAACCTTGATTAACATGCTTTATTCTAGAGTAAGGTCAGCAAATAATATGCCAAGATATATTTTCCTACACACCCTTGGCTACTTTATCGAACATCACAGATTTAACAATAACCTCTCTGTTTGTAACTCTGAAATATTTAATGTTCTTGATCTCTCATAAACCAGGTATATGCTGGATATGTAGCTCCAACTACATTCTACTAATTCCGACACAACTAATTAAGTGTTCAACAATTTGAAGTCATTATTAACTGCAAATTGCTGCCCTGTGTTCAGCCCTTTTTTTTGTTAATTTCTCAACACCTAGTATTATAAAAAAATTGAAAACTAATAAAAGGGAAAGAAATAAAAAAAGAAAGATGAAAGAAAAGAATGAGAGAGGGAAAGAATAAGAGATGGGAGAAAGGAGAGTGGCAAGGGAGAACACACAAAAAAAAGGAGAAAAGAGGAAAAAATGAAAGAAAAGAGAATAATAGTTTACAGTTCTCTTTAATCCTCCACTATTTTTGCCTCAAACAGTGGTTATGACTTACCACTGAGGAGCTAATATTGGTAATAGGATGGACATAAAAAACATGGCCTGGTAAGTTTTATTTTTGTTTTTGTTTTTTCTGATCTCATCAGCCTGAATCAGAGGGATGATAAAAATTTAAATATCTATAAAACAAAGGTGTGCTGAACAAAAGAAACAGAATTGATTCGTTCATTTATTCAATCACTCATTTTTAAAAATATTTAAGCTCTATGAAATTGTGTATTATAAAAATAACAGACGTTGTTTACTAGATATCTGGAATGATACTAAATACTTTTCATTTATTAACCGATTTAGTTGTTATAATTACCCTGTAAGATATGTGTGTGACTATATTTATTTTTCAGATGATTAAGCTGAGACAGACAAATAAGTAACATTCCAAGATTGCATCATTTGTAGTAGAAGACTCAAAATTGTATTCAGTGTTCTGTTTACTTCCAAGGCAGTGCATTTAGCTATAGTTTTTGGCCTTTGCTATGATTCCCTTTGTATTTAGATTAAAGGTACACCTCTACTTTTCATATTCTGAAACTTCAAGGCAAGTTCTGCAGGCAATTTAAAAATGAGGAAACACATAGTGCCCTGTAACACCAATATGTTAAAGATTAGAGAAAATATGTGTAGAGAAAATCACTTGAACAGTTTGCTCTGTGAGCAAGAGTACATAGCAACAAGTACAAATGTGTAAAAGTAAAAAAATCGCTGGGCAGTTTAACCAGAAAAAGATGTAAACAAGTCAAAAGCTTAATAATTTTTGAAAAATGAAATTATATTGAAAAATTCAAACATGAATAAATCTATTTCCTTAATCTTATCTATGAAACATAAATATACAACAAAAGTATTTAGAATATTTTTTAAACCATTGCATTAAAAAAAATAAGATTCTAGAATAAAACACAGATTGGCCAAACTTTTTAACAGAATTAAATTGTGTGTTTCCCTGCACTTTTTTAGTGTGCAACAAAGAATACTACATCAGAATTAAATCTCTAAGGTAGAAACTTTCAATAGAAGGAAGTGAGGAGTGGACTGTGAGTGTCAGTTCCGATTCTACCATCAGTTAGCTATGTCATCTGGTTTTATTTATTAATTATCTTATTATACTCAATGTTTTTTAAGTGTCAGGGATAGTAGTACCTTACTTTAGAGATTTTTGGGAAAGATTGAATTACACAGTATCTATAAAATGCTCTTTGTAGTATCTAGCACATAACTACTTCTAATAAATAGTAGCATTAATTTATTCTATATACATATTCACCTATAATAAGACTTATCTCAGGTTGACCAGTCATACATTAATATAAAGCATATGCCAGTCTATAGAGATTGTAAGAAAACATACTTTTGGTGGTATTTGTCTGAGCTTTGTTAATCCTAAATAAAAAGTGCTCAAACTCAATACATCTCTAGTTTCTACTGCCCCCATACATTTCAGTGTTTCCCAAAGATAAATAAAATGAATTATATGATAATCATTTAGATCCTAAACATATTATTTATAAACCAACAGAGATAGCAAGCACCTGGTGCCAAGAAAATCACCCTTATTGGGTGGATTTCCATTTGTCGAGACTGAGAAGAATATTAGCATAAAGCAGCCCAACACAAGAGTAAAAGCTATTTTAAATGCTTTGAAGTGGGGGTGAAGAGCTCTCAAATCCAGTACTGGGTTTATTAACAATCATTGGCATTGGCCCTGTAAATTATAAGTTATGCATACAAGGAATATATCTGTACTCTGGACACTTCTTTCACTCCTTAAAGGGTACCTTGAGGATGATAATGCAAAACAGTGAAATTTAGAGGAAACATTTTGTATGATTTGAATAATTTGCATTATTTGATTCAGGCATGATTTGAATGATTTGCATGATCCTCTATTAGCAAGGATGGTAGAAATGTTAGTTATGTAAGGTTAATTATATGTATAATTAACCAAGAATAAAAATGACCTTCAGATAGTCTTATTTCAGCAAACAATATGCCAATCATTTCCATTTATCATTCCTATGAATGATTCTTCTAATTTGTCTTTGGTATCAGATGGTATTACATTCACAATACTTAGTTATATGTAATCATGTCCTACTATAGTCAATTTCAAGAGTATATCAGCATATCTCACAGACTGTAGTTGTTGTAATAATATAATAGTTGCCACCTAAAGTAAAAGCAATCTACTTTTCACATTCCAACTATTATCTTGGATAATTTTAATAAAATTACAAATATTCCCATTTTGCAGTAAATGGAATTTTGGTTTAAAGAAATTTAATGACTAATCTTTGCACATGTGTTAACAGTTACTGCCACCCACTGACACCACAACTACATTCTGAATGTTGAAACAAAACGGGCTTATTTTTGCCAGAGATGAAAGTTGTTTATTAGTTTGCTTTTCGTAATAGTTCCAATTTACTTTGTGTCATTTTTAGGAAAAATAAGTGTCAGGAAAACAATGCATAATTATTTAAAATATTTTAAGGAACAGGCATGATGGCTCAGGCCTGTAGTCCCAGGGCTTTAAGAGGCTGAAATGGGAAGATCTTTTGAGGCCAGGAGTTCAAGACCAGCCTGAGCAACATAGTGAGACTCCTTCTCCAAAAAAAAATAATTTATAAAAATATAACTAGGCATAGTGGCACATGCCTGGAGTCCTAGCTCCTTGGGCGGCTGAAGTGGGAGGATTGCTTATGCCCAAAAATAAAAGCTGCTGTGAGTTAGGGTGGCACCACTGCACTCCAGCCTGGGTGACAGAGTGAGACTGTGTTTCAAAAAAATAAAGTAAAATAAAATAGTTGTTTTTTTAATGGCACAATTATACTAAACTCCCCTTGTGAATAGTCATATATCCATTACATATTTGAGTTTGTATAAATTTTAAAATGTGCTATAATTATGCTCCATATTTATCTTCTCTTCATGCCATCCCTTAATGAAAATTTAGCTGAAATTCTTAAGACAGTTATGTTTTTGAAAATTATAACAATTTTTTATATGTGCTGCCAAAGCAAGCATAGTGGTGAGGATGTGGAAAAATGGCAATTCATGTACACTATTGGTGGATAGGTAAATTAGTATAGTCAATATGACAGTATGGCATTTCCTTAAAAAATGAAAATTGAACAGCCACATGAACCAGAAATCCCACAACTGGGAAGAAATTTAAAGGAAATGGAATCAGTATGTCATAGATGTCTGTATTCCCATGTTTATTCAGCATTATTCACAATCACCAAGATATATATTCAACCAAACTCTCCCTATCAATAGATGAACAAATAAAGAAAATGTGGTGTATACATATATGTGTATATATATGTGTATACATATATGTGTATATATATGTGTATACATATATGTGTATATATATGTGTATACATATATGTGTATATATATGTGTATACATATATGTGTGTATATATATACACATATATGTGTATATATATATACACATATATATAAACAATGAAATACTATTCAGCTTTTGAAAAGAAGGAGATTCTGTCATTGATGACAATCTAGATGAACTTGTACGGTTTTATGCTAAGTGAAATAAGCCAGGCACACAAAGACAAATAGCTCATGACTTCACTTAAATGTAGAATCTAAAAAAGTCTAACTCATTTAAGCAGAGAGTAGAAAGGTGATTACCGGGGCTGGGAATATAGGAAAGGAATGAAGACACATTGGTTAAAGGTTACAAAAATTTCAGTTAGGAAGAATGAGTTCTAGAGATCTATCATACAGAATAGTAACTACAGTTGATAACAATATATTGTTTACTTGAAACTTTCAATGGAGCTTTTAAATGTTCTCACCACAAAAACTGCTAAGAATGTGAAGTGATGAATATGTCATTCCAAAATGTATTTATTCATCAAAACATCCCCTTGTACACCATAAATATATATAATTTATATTTGTCAATTTAAAATACACAAATTGTGTGTGTATATGATAAAATACATGAATTGTGTGTGTATATATGATAAAATGTCAAAAAATAATAAGAGGCTATCTTCATGACCTTAGGATAATCAAGGGTTTATTAGAACACACAACATGCCAACAAGGAGAAAAATCAATTAATTGTACTTAACATAATTAAGAGACCATTAAGACAGTAAGTACAATGACAAGCCACAGAATGGGAGGAAAAAAATTGTATATCTAGGAAATATATGTAACAACAACAAAACAACAAAGGCAGGTAATGCAATAGAGAATTGGGGAATTGGAGCCTGCAATTCATAAAACAGAATACCCAAATGGATAATACACATATATAATGGGGCTGAACTTGATTCATTATCACAGCAATGCAAATTAAAACTACAATAGGATATCTCTATGTACTCACCTCAAGGCTCAGACAATGAATGGATATTCTATTCTATGACTAGATCTTGTTTACAGCAGAGGTAGAGTATAGATTGGTACAATCACTCTGGGTAATATTTTGACAGCATTTAACAATAATGAACCTACATATTTCTCATTACTTAGAAATTCTATATCTGTTATAAACCATACAAAAATGCATAGTTAAGCTCATGAAAAGATAAGCATGAGAATGTTCATAGAATCACTTCAAAATATCTCAAACTGGAAACAACCCAAATATGTATTCAGAATAAACTGATGAATAAATGATGGTATATTCATAGAGAAGAATACTATAAAGCAACACAAACAAACTGCATTTTCTGAATGAACCACAATCGCAGCCAAAAACATGAAGGAATCCCCAAAGTGTGTTGAGTAAAATAAGCCACTCACAAAAGAGTATATATTGCATGATATCATTAATATAAAGTTCAAAAATAGGTTATTCTAAGGTGTTAGAAGTTGTAACAGTGGTTATCCTTGGTGGTGGTGGTGGTGGTGGTAGAATAAAATGAGATTAGATACAGCCCAAGTGTGTGCTTCAGAAATGCTTTGTTTCTTTATGTGGTGCTGTTTACAGTGATGTTTTTTATTTTCTAAAATTTCATTGGGGTGTGCCCTTGTTAATTATCTTCTTTTTATAAAATTAAACTAATTGTATAAATAGTCAAACATACTGGAAAATCAAATCACAGTTAGCCATGATTCTCCTCTGTAGTCTAACAAACTTGTAATCTATAACATTGAATATTCTAAGTAAAATGATTAGAAATTTGATAAGCTTTTTCTAACATGATTTTTCATTACGTACAAGCTCATATTGTTTACTCTGCTTTGATTTGATTTAAAAAGTTTCAAAATAACCTGAGTGAGATAAAGGAATTATTTGATAGTTGCTAATCATAGAAAATAGCCTCAAATATATGAACAATAATAATGTCTGTGGAAATGAAATGGCATAGAAGATAAAAGAATATAGGAATGAAGTTCACTTCATAAATATGACATAATTTGAATTATTGAAGGTGAAGGAGTTTTTACTGTCATTTATTTATATCTTTTATCTTTCAAGCCTTACTATCAGACCAATAGGAGCAAAAGGCTGTGATATTTCATTACAAACGTACAGTGTTATATAGAATACATGTTTTCATTTATTATTCTTAAAATGAATACCCAAGATCATATAAAATAATTCACTTTGAAGTGAAGGGGGGCTACATAATTCATATATTACATTTACCATGGACCTTCTCTAGTCTGCATGTGGAGAAAATCTCCTCTCTTGGATGAGAAATTACATTGGAAATATATAAACAGCAGCACAGTCATATGATTTCTTCTGCTCACCTTAATAGAAATTAGATGCTTATATCATCTGTGGCTATTTAAGACATAGTACTGACCATTTTTCCATTGGTCATGTTTCTTTTATGATGGAAAAATAGGCTAACTTACTTAATAAAAGAGAAAAAAATGTCTGAGACTTCAACCCATAAAATTAAGCACTTCTCTTTAAAATATTTTTATCTAACTCTCAACAAGCCTGAAAAACTACTCGTGGTACTTTTTTATTTTGCAGAATTTCATTATTTTATTTAGGAATTCATTAAAGAAATATTTATGGCGCATTCATACTATGCCAGGCAAGATTCTTGGAATACAGTGCTAAGCTGTGGAAAAACAAAGATGAATACAACCTTTCCTCAAGAAGTGTAGTGGAAGAGACAGATTTTTAAGATTGTGCCAGCTATTAAAGAGAACTAATCAGCTCCCCTCTGCATGTGATCTAGACAAACTTGGAGAAAATGGCACTCTAGTTGATTTGAATGTGTTCCCACCTAGTTTCTCTTAATGGTAATATCTTGCGTAAATATAGTACAGTATCACAACCATGTAACTGATGGATATAATTTTTGGCCTTAATCAGAATTCATCACTTTTACATGCACTCGTGTGTGTGTGTGTGCACATGCACGTGTGCATGTTTAGGTCTATGCGATTTTCTCACTTGTGTAGATTCATGTGATTACCACCACAGTCAAGATACAAAAAGAGTTCCTCATGATATCCTTTAATAGCCATAGCTACTTCCTTGCTCCCCTTCCTAATCTATAGAAATCACTGAATTCTTCTTTATCTCTATAATTTGGTCATTTCAAGAAGATCACAGGGGTGTCCAATCTTTTGGCATCCCTGGGCCACATTGGAAGAAGAATTGTCTTGGGCCACACATAAAATACACTAATGATAGCTGATGAGCTAATAAAATAAAATAAAATTTCTCATAATGTTTTAAGAAAGTTTACAAATTTGGGTTGGGCCACATTCAAAGCTGTAAAGCTGTCCTGGACCACATGCAGTCCATGGGCTGTGGGTTGGAAAGCTTGGGTTAAAGAACTGGAGTCATTTCTTATGTAACCATTTGAGATAGACTTCGTTTTCACTCAGCATAATTCCCTAGAGACCTATCCAAGAGGTCTTGCACATTTCAATGTACCGATGAATATTCAGTACATTCTTACATGTATCAATTTTTAATAGCTCTTTCCATGTCACTGTTGAGGAGTATTTAATGGCATGAATAAATGTATATTCAGTTAAACACAGTTTTACCAGTAAAACACTGAAAGACATAGAGGTTGTTTCCAATTTTAACTGTTATAAATAAAGTGACTATCAATAGTCACATATGGTTTATGTGTGAATATCAGTTTTATTTTATTTGAAATAAATGCCCCAGATTGTAGTTGCTAGATCATGTGGTAAGTGTATGTTTTGTTTAGCTTCATTAGAAATTGACAGTTATGTGCAGTAAGAACACTGACCCACTATCTTTACATTTTCTAGTAACACAATATATCATCATTAGCTATAGTTACCAGGCTGTACAATGAATCCCTTGAACTTATTTGATACGTTTAGGCTTTTCTTTTTTCTTTTTTTGGTTGGGATGTGGGGGGACGGAATTTCGCTCTTGTTGCACAGGCTGGAGTGCAATGGCGCGATATCGGCTCACTGCAACCTCCGCCTCTCGGGTTCAAGCGATTCTCCTGCATCAGCCTACCAAGTAGCCAGTATTACAGGCATGCACCACCACACCCCGCTAACTTTTTTCATATTTTAGTAGACACGAGATTTCACTACGTTAGCCAGGTTGGTCTCGAACTCTGACCTCACGTGATCCGCCCGCCTCAGCCTCCCAAAGTGCTGGGATTATAAGCGTGAGCCACTGCGCCCAGCCTGTTTTTGTCCCCATCCAAATCTCATCTTGAATTGTAATCCCCATAATCCCCATATGTCAACGGAGAGATCAGGTGGAGGTAATTGAAACATGGGGATGGTTTCCCCCATGCTGTTCTCATGATTTGAGTGAGTGGGTTCTCATGAAATCTATTGGTTTTATAAGGGGCTCTCCCCACTCTGCTTGGCACTGCTTCCTGCCACCTTGCGAAGAAAGTGCCTTGCTTCCCCTTACCCTTCCCCTTCTGCCATGATTGTAAGTTTCCTGAGGCCTCCCCAGCCATGCTAACTGTGAGTCAATGAAACCTCTTTCCTTTATAAATTACCCAGTCTCAGGCAGTTCTTCATAGCAGTAAGCAAAACGGATTAATACATTATTCCTCATATCTAAGTCATTACATATTCTTTTTCAGTGGATATAGAATTCTGGCTTCACAGTTCTTTTCTGTCAGCACCTTAAAAATGTCTTCTGGTTTCCATGGTTTCTTCTGAGAAATGTACAGTCATTGAGTCATTGTTCTTTCATATATAATGTATTTTCTTCTGGATGTTTACAACATTTATTTATATATCTCTGGTCTTTAGCAGTTTTATTGTGATGCCATGGGCATATGTTTCTTTGGATTTCCCTTGTTTGGTTTTCACAGAGGCACATGGTTATATTATTTTGTGTCTTTTGCCTAATTAGAAAGTTTTCAGGCTCATGTCTTCAATTTTTTTCTGTTCCATAATATTTATCCTTCTTTTCTGAGATAGTCATGGAATGAATGTTAGACCTTTTGATATTGTCCTCACAGATTCCTAAAGTTGTGCTAAATTTCCATGCAGTGTTTTTCCCTAGTCCTATAGATTAAAAGATTTCTATTGATGTATTTTCAAGTTCATACACTCTGCCCTCTTTTGTCTCCCTTCTGCTATTGAGCCCTGTATTTTTAATAAATTAAAAATACAATACAATACAAAATATACAATTTTTTGTCAATTATAAATTTTTCATCAATTATAAATTTTTCAGTTGGTTCTTTAAAAAAATTATCTTATTTGTCTGCCAAGATTTTCTGTCTTTCCATGTGTTTCAACATGTTTTGCCATGTCTTCTTGGAGCATAATTATAGTTATTCCTTTAAAGTTATGGTCCAGTAATTTCAACATTTTCTTCTTCTCAGGTTTGACATCTGTTGATTTTCTTTTTCCTTGAAAACGTGTCAGACTTCCTCAATTCTTTGTAAGTTGTGTTAGCCAGAATAGAAGATGGCCCACCATGCACCCCAGGGACAGACTTAACTCATTGTTTAGTTCCTTCCCACAGTAGGAACAATATGTTTAACCAACAGTTTGCAGCAGATTTGATGTATGTTATTTCTAAAGTGAAGTTATAACAAGACCCTGTGGTTTCTATGTTGGACACTGTCCTTCTCCTTTCCCCTTGGATCATTCACTCTGTGAAATGCACTTGTCTTGTCATGAGCAGCTCTATAACAAGCAGCTGGAGCTTTCTGCAAATAACCTTGTGAGTGAGCATGATCTTCCCACATTAATCTTTCAGATAATGGCAACCTAGCTGATATGGTTTGGGTGTGTTCACACCCAAATCTCATCTTGAATTATAACTCCCACAATTCCTACATGTCATGGGAGGAACCCAGTGGGAGGTGATTGCATTATGGGGGAGGGTCTTTCCTGCGCTGTTCTCATGAGAGAGAATGAGTACCACGAGATATGATGGTTTTAAAAAGGGGAGTTCCCCTGCACAAGCTCTCTTCTCTTGTTTGCCGCCATCTGAGACATGCCTTTCACCTTCCGCCATGACTGTGAGGCTTCCCCAGCCATGTGGAACTGTAAGCCCAACAAACTCTTTCTTTTGTAAATTGCCCAGTCTTGAGTACATCTTTATCAGCAGCATGAAAACAGACTTATACACTAGATGATAGATTCATGAGAAACTCATGAGATACTTCCCATTGTATCCTATCAGTAGTTCCCTTTCCACTCCTTAGATTAGAAAGAGAAGGCTTCATCTGGAGTTACTTACTTATGTCTGTACCCAGTGAATAGCTCTAGGATTTATCCTGTCAAGAGTCAAAGCTAGGAGATATGGAAGGGGTGGAGAAACTCATCATCAGATCATTTGTACTTTAAATACTTGTTTCTTACCCAACATGCCTACTGTCTCTTACTTCTTAGAGTACTGAAATATGGACTCCATGCATTTTCTTCGTAAATTTTAGTTGAAATTAGTGACAATAGTAGGGTGAAATGGGCTTTTTCCATCTTTCCTGGAAGTAGATATAAGATTTTGTTTAATTGGTTGCTTTGGTTTGTTTGATTCCTGCTTTGTTTTTTATAATAGAGTGATAACTTTACGAATAAGACCAATAAAGTAAAACATAACCAATTCTGCTGACTTATTTTTATATTTATTTGTAGAAAATTATAAATATTATAAACAGTTATTCCCAAACAATAATAAATTTGAATCCATAATTAAACTATTAACATTCCTATGTACCCTGGATAATAAAATGTTTCTTTTTTACTTCTCTAGATTATGAGAGAAATTATAATGTGTTTACAACCCTCAGATATCTGATAGGTACCTGAGAGATTTTTCATAGCAAACTTCAATAAATTGTAACACTCTTATAAGCTAACTATAGTAGGCTGAAAGCAAATACTTCGACAGAAGTTAACAAACCATTTTTAGGATGCATAGACAATTAATGTAGAATGTTCACTAAGTTCTGACAAAACAATCCTTAGCAATAATATTGATTTAATAAGGTTTATATAGCAATCTTTTTACCTATGTAGCTCAGAAGTACTGTAGCAGCTGACATCTACTCAATTAGTTTCGATTTTACCTGGCAGAAGCCTAAATGCAGAATTTGGCACTTAAAAAATTTCTAAAATGTATCTATTTTCTCAAAAGTGTTCAGTTATTGTTTTTAATGGGTGTTTGCATGTGTGTGTGTTTCATTTGTTTGCGTGTGTGTGTGTGTGTGTTTCACTTCCTTGGTTCTATAGAAAATTTAATAGGAGAGTTAGAGGTAGGGTGTTTATTTTTAACATTTTATATGTCCTTTCATCCCTCCATTCTCTGGGATTATGGGATTACGGGATTCTGGGGAAGTGAGGTCTACATCATCTTCCACATATCACTCAGGGTTTGTGAGGTCTTCCCCTCTTCTTCCTTCCCTCTCCCATATTTTCTCATTTGGAGCTTTTATAGTCTTACCTTTAAAAAAATGCATGAATAGTTTCCACTGTTAAAATAAATCTTTAAACAAAATAAATTTAACAGAGTTAATTTGAGCATTAAAGAATTGATGATAAAGCAGCACTCAAACTGGAAGAAGTGGCCAGATGCCTCGGCTCACACATGTAATCCTAGAACTTTGTGGGGCTGAGGCAGGAGAATCTCTTGAGCCCAGGAGTTTGAGACCAGCCTAGGAAACATAGGGAGGCCCCACCTTGCCACATAATAAAAAAGTTAGTTGGACATGGTGCTGCGTGCCTGGAGTCCCAGCTACTTGGGAGGCTGAGGTAGGAAGGTAACTTGGGCTCAGAAAGTCAAGACTGAAGTGAGCCATGATCATGCCACTGTACCTCAGCCTGGGCAAAATAGTGAGACCCTCTCTCAAGAAAACAAAACAAAACAAAACAAACAAAAGACAAAAACAAAAAAAAAACAGAAGAGGTTCAGAGATTTCTATTTTAACATAATGAGCAGAAGGCTTTTATAGGTTGAAAACAGAAGCAAAGGAAACATTTGATTGGCTACAGCTAGGTGTTTGCCTTATTTGGGCTGGATCCAGCAGGAAGTCCCTAGTTAGAGATAAGTGGACAGTTTCTGATTGGTTAAGCTTAAGTTTTGTTTTACTATTTACCTCAGACTTTAGTTTTCCTACCTAGGAACCCAACACATTGGAGCAATCTTAGCCTTTAAATTAATTTTTTAACACTGTTTATCTACTTATTTCTTCCAAATACAGGATTTCTCAAGAGTAATTTAAGTGTAAAAAATCTCTGGCCTCCCATTACACACACGCTTTTCTTTTGACAGATAAATATTAAAACTACTTAATCCTTTAGTTTTTGCTGTATTTATCAATTATGACTTATAATAGGATGGTCCAATAATAATGTTATTAAGTTTAGTGAAAAAATACCTTAGGGATTAAATCTTAAAGCAATAAAGACAGAATGATATTTATTCTCATTCTCTCTCACTCTCAATTTTATTTTTATGAATAGACATAGTTTTTGTCAATGATTTCATGTAATCAACAATGGCAAGGAACCAATTTTCAGCGTACACATAACATCATTTTATATTGTTTATAAATAATTATTTTTCTTAGCATTGCCCTAACATAGGCATGTGAGCATAAATGCATACACTACAAATATACACAGCCTCTCAACTGGGTTTATTTTGTAAATTAACAATAACCACATATAAAGACCCCTGAGCTGAATTTTCTTAGAAATCACTTAAAGTTATTCTGGAAGCCTAAGAAACTCTGACACTCTAGGTGATCTTAAAATATGCCTGCATTTAAGTTTGATTGCTCTATCTGTAGAACAAATATCTCTTAGAGTCACTCAAATGTGTCTATGTCTGTTAAAGTACACAGTCTGAAATCTTAGAGTTACTTGCCATTATTTATAATTTGTGAAATGGACAGCTAATAATATCTATAACACTGGTAGTTCTAAGAATAATGCCATATCTACACAGTAAGACTTAATGAGTATTGGCTGAAAGCCCTTTAAGTAAGTATAATGTACTTTTTCCATTGCTACGAATAACTCCTAAGAAAATGACACTCTTTTGACACTTGAATCAGCTGTAGCTCACTGAATGCTTTACTGAAACCATACAAGTGTATTTTTTATATGTAAGCAGAAAACAGGTTGCATAAGAAGAATATGTGTTGAGATCATTAATTGAGAAAGCAGACAATTTTTTTATTCTTTTGGTGGTTATAATAACCAAAGTGTCTTTATAAAATCATTTATTACTTATTATGCAGCTTGGATAGTCCTGATCTCATTTTTGGGACCAAAAAAAAAAAAAAACCCAGCAAGAACATTGAAACATGATCATAGTCAGAAGGTCAATTCCTTTTCTTATCCTCAGTTTCAGTTTCTATTCATATTTCTCACAGCACCAAATCTCTCTGTAACCTTATCAACTAAAGCAAGTATAGGATATTGACACAGAGACTTCTTACTGCCTAGAGTTCTCAGTAGGAAATCCAGCATTTCAGCTAAAACATAAAATTGTTCATAATGCTAGGTAAGTAGTTTCTGCACACTTTTAAGGGTAATTTCACCTATATCAAGCACCTGGCTCTCTAACTCAAATAAAATTAAAATTTATCACAGGTCTCTGAATATATGAGCCAGACAGAAATCAACAAAGTGTACATTGAGTACCTACAGTTGGCAAGACTAGATGCTATTAATAAGTATAAAAACAAAAAAAGCACCCTTGGTCACAGTGGTGCAGGAGCATTTATCCAAGAGTGACAATGGAACAGATTAACTAGTATTTTATTTTGCACCGTACTAAATAAATTAAATGCACCAGACTATACAAATACATTAACTAAAAATATAATCTAAAATGCAACAGAATATCCTATAATTCCTGTGTTTTTTAACCACAGATTAATTTCTAAAGTTTTACTCTGATACCTACAAATTTAAAGTTAGCAGCCACCTATACTAAGACTTCTTCCACAGGCATGTGAGATCATATTATCTAATGCCTTGCCTTACTTATTCAACAGTCATGCCTCATAACCCAGAATAAACATGTAATTGGTCAGCCAATTGTGTACAATTTTCAGAAGGAAAAAAAGAATATTAATACTTCCATTGAGAAAACAGATGTAAAGAGGGTCTGTCCTGAGACTGAGACACATGCTTATTCCAATGAACTGGTCTATCTTTGGCTAGAAAGCAAAATGGTCAAGTAATGGCAATAGCTTGAAAAAAAATCAGGGACCATCCATCAAATTATATAACCTAAATTTTAAATGATCACAGAAAATAACTTGAACATACTTCAAATGTTTAGCATTTTTAAAAGATCTGATATCCACTTGTAGGGAGAGTCTGTAAGTAACCAAAGAACCCCAAAAATCTAAACTATTCCTTAAATCTCATGCACATTAAGCTTCTCATTGTCTGTTTAAAATAAATGGGGAGGACACGGAGGCCTTCACATAATCACTAAATTACAAAGAACAGATGTGAACCATTTACGGGTAAATGTGCACACTGGCAAAGAAAAAACACAATAAAACAGCATGCATTGAACCAACCAGATTGGCTTTTAAATGACTCATACTTGTGTGATTGCTAAAGACAGCAACAAAAATTAAAAAGCTCACTTGACTAGGGCTAATACACTTCAGTTACTTTAAATTAACCACTAATCATGCCTTTTTCTTGTGTTGTGCATTTCTTTTTGACAGCCAAATTGAAATATGCCTTTTTCTGAAATTATAAGAACAAAAACAACTAATCAATCGCCTGTTAGGTCATTATTGGTTTTGCAACCAACTGTTCTTCTGGATAAAAGTACCCTTTCTTAATTATAAACTGTCTATTCAGAATCGATTCTGAAGTTCAGAGTCCTAATCAATGTTATATTTAGTGATCCTTACAAATTGCTTCTTGTTTTATGTTAGTATCCTTTTTACATTTTGAAATAAAGCAGGAATCATCTCTTTAAAGTAAATCAGAAGTGTACCTTTAAGCCATAGTTGCTGGGCAGGCCAACTCTCTTTCTTCCGATTATCTTCAAACTCACCTCTACTATGGTTCACACTATCCCTAACATATAATCCATCCAATTGACTCACTCTGCAGTAGCATAGCTATTACTTCTCATGCCAAACATAGGTATTGGTCCCCAATTATATTATCACTTCTTGAAAGCAAAATCAGGTCCTGACAAATGGCCTGTAACTTTGAGGTTGCATCTGAATTTGGGTGTGTGACAAGAGAGAAAAGCTAGTAGCTCATTTTTTTGAGTTATGAAAATGAAGACAAGGCCAATCTTTTCATGAGTTTCTATTGTTTTGTTGCATCATAGTTTTAGCATGGTTTCAAATTTCATGTAAGAGGGTAAAATATAGCCATGTAAAACAATTTAAGGAAAGGACAATTTTTAAAGATAGGATAGAGATATGGAGAGTATAGATTAAAAGGATGAGAAATTAAACTCAGAGAAGTTAATTATAGGGAGACTACTACAGATTGATTATTCTCAAATGTGATCCCATACCAGCACAAATTACCAAATTTCTGGCAACTTGCTAAAATTACAATTCTTGAGCCTTACCCCAAACTTCAGAATCAGAAATTTGTGGAGGGGCCTTATAATCACTTTTAAAAGCCCTCCAGCTGATTCTGAAGGATGCTAAAAATTTCAGAACCACTGCAATTGCGATATGATTTGGCTCTGTGTCCTCACCCAAATCTCATGTTGAACTGTAATCCCCACTATTGAAGGAGGGAACTGAGGGAAGTTGATTGGATCATGGGGGCCGAATTTCTCACCTTGCTGTTCTTGTGATACTGAGTGAGTGCTCACAAGATCTGGTTGTTTGAAAGTGTGTAGCACTTCCCCCATCACTCTCTCTCTCTCTCTCTTTCTCTCCCATGGTAAAGACATGCTTGCTTCCCCTTCACTCTTCCACCATGATTGTATGTTTCCTGAAGCCTCCCAGCCATGTTTCCTGTATAGCCTGCAGAACTGTGAGTCAATTAAACCTCTTTTCTTCATAAATTACCCAGTCTCAGGTAGTTTTTTATAGCTGTGTGAAAATGGAGTAATACAAATAGATGTGTAGTTTTCAATCCAAATAAACGGAAAAAAATTTAATCAGTTACTAAATAATATGTTTTAATGTCTTAAGGAAGTATGTAGGTAAAGGTGGTAAAAAAGTAAATTCATGTTTACATTAAGATTTTTTAAAGTCCAAGGTAATTTCTCTAAATAGAAAGTTGCATTGCTCAACTTCAAACAGATTCATACAAGTGAGCTGGAAGCATAGAAATTTAGATATTTTAAAGAAGAATAATTTGAACAATCATCAGCTAATTGTTTCAATAAAATAAAATCACAATAGAAACTTAATATAATCATCCCATCCATGCTCCCATTTGATCTTCATAACAAACCTGGAAAATGTACAGGGCACATATTTATTATTTTTCTACACTTATAGAGAAGTGCACTTACTCAAGATTCTCTAGCTCTTAAATGTCCAAGCTCTGAAACCACACATTTCTCATTTTAATTCAAGTTTTCTTCCTCTTGTTTCCACCTGCACACCCACCCATATGGCGGAGACCATGCTAAGAACTTAGTTTTTGCATAGGAGAAATATGGGGTAAAATCTTTCACTCTTTTGTAGAAAATATTAAACTGGAAATATATACAAAAACTACTTTATAATCCCTTAAAAATCAAACAACCAAAGGATATCTTCAAGATTATTACAACCCAGTAAGGTCAGCAATATTTAGACACATAGACATGTATGAACAGTGTGCATGAGGGAAAATAGTCAAAGCTGTATGTATTCTAGAGAATGATGCTAAGTAGAATCAGAGCAAGAGGAGGCTTTTCACATGCTTCATCCAAATTCCAAATCCCTCACGATGAGGCAAACCCAAACTTAAGCCAAATTGATAATGTGTCATTATACCTGTGCTCATGCAGCTCTCCTTCCAAAATCTTCAACCACTTCTCTCATATCACCAGGGCCTCTTATGAAGATGCCCTTCTGACACATCATTTCTGTAATACATAGTCTTCTCCCAAGACTTTGAGAGTACTAGATAAGCAATGGATTTAAACCAAGTTGGAACATAATGAGTAAACATATATCCATGTAAAAACATTCTATTTATTACTCTATTTCTAAAGGATATCAACAAGAAAAAAACTGATAAATAAATGCAGCTAATTTAATACACCATGATATTTTTAGGAGGTTGTAGCCTTTGTGAGTCTAGTGCTGAGCTAGACATTAAGATTCAAAAAATAATTAAAAATGACTGACCTGAAAGAATTCTTAGTCCAGCAAGAACCAAAGCCATAGAGACAGCAACAAACCTACCAGACAGGTTTATCAGGAGACAAACAACTATGTTGAAAATTCTAAAGAAGCAGCAGAAGTAAATTTATGCTATTAAGGGGAAAGCTCCATGACTTAGGAGTTATGGAACTTTAATCATTTATGTAGCTATATACAAAGATTATTTCAGGCAACTCTGATACCTTTATTAAAAATACAGGAGTAGAAAAATCCATGGTATCTTTGGGCACAACAAGGTGAACTACTTAGCTGGAACAAAGTCTTTCCATGGGGGAAAGTATCAATTAAGAATCTGTGCTAGAACGGGCAGATGATAATTCCTTCTATAAAAATATAGGTGCAAATAGGGATATAATCTCAAAATGGCAGCATTTCCAAGTAATTACTCTAGAAAAATGCAAGAAAGCTGAGTGATATCATACCTAGACCTCATTAAAATACAGAAGGACAGTATAGGTAATCTAAAAAAAAATGTCCAGTGCCCAAGGAAAAATAATTTAAGAATGGAGGAAAACATGAGACCACCATGTTAGTGCGAGATCAGAGAGGCTCTTATGATAACAACATGAAATAACAGGGAGTGATGCTGTTAGGAAAGGTAGACTTGTACATGGAGGCTTCAGACCCCCATCCAACTGCGTAAGAATGAGCTTTGGTCCATGCCTATGTCCTGAATGGTATTGCCTAGGTTTTCTTCTAGGGATTTTATGGTTTTAGGTCTTACGTTTAAGTCTTTAATCACCTCATTATCAACAGACTAACGCAGGAACAGAAAACCAAACACTGCACATAAGTGGGAGTTGAACAATGAGAACACATGGACACAGGGAGGGGAACATCACACACCGAGGCCTGTGGTGGGGTGGGGGGCTGGGGGAGGGATAGCATTAGGAGAAATATCTAATGTAGATGACAGGTTGATGGACGCAGCAAACCACCATGCATGTGTATACCTATGTAACAAACCTGCACGTTCTGCACATGTATCCCAGAACTTAAAGTATAATAATAATAATAATAATAATAATAATAAAAGAATGGGCTTTGGGCTTTGATTCTTCCTTACTAAGAGATACAGTCTGTGCTGGACTTGCTTTGTGTCATATGGCACCTAGCCAACACCACTGCTGTATTTGTCCCCTGTGAGGAAGGGGTGGAGATTTGGTCTTTTGTTTTTCAGCAGAAGAGGGATGTGTGCAGGCCAATGGCCTTGAGTCAGCTACTGGGAGAGGCCCTCTGGCCATGGAGGACTGACACCCACTACTAAAGCTGATCTTGCTCTGTCTTTTCTCCATGTGTGTAAAGCTTTGTTCATTCCAGTGCTTGACTGAATTATGTTTTCCTTGAGGACTCCATTACCAAGATGCAGTGAGAAGAGGTGTTTGGGCCTCTACTCCTGGTGATAGGCAATAGATATCACTTGCTTGACAGATGCCAAGTAGAATAGCTTCCCATGACATACTCAAGAGTCAGAAACTTAATATGAGAAAAAAAGTGCAGCTTTAAATCGGCATGCATTTTACCCCAAATTCATAATTAAATAAATATTAATACTATTAGTATATGTAAAAATAAAAAGATTCTATACAGTTACTACCCATGAATACAAAAAGGGATGAAATGACTTTAATATTTACTTTTTATTTATCAACTTATTTTTGAGACGCCTGAAAGCATCATTTTTGTTGTGAAAAATTGAGTGATGCACGGCAGCCATTACACAGCACCTCACTGGCATTCCATAAATATGATTTGAATTAACATAAATGAATAAATGAAGGAATTATTGATCTGACCAACAATATAAAAATAGAGTAGAAAGGAAACTCTATAAAATGACATTCTACATAAACATTTACTATGATGAATCTTGTTAAAATTTTTATGAGATCTACACTTCAGTTACCAAGTAACTATCTTCTATCTTTTCATCCAGAGTTTGTTACACAGCTGCTTCCAGTTCCTCACCACATATATGTTGTGTTAGCTATGTAGGAGTTATTGGAACGGACAAATGATCTCTTTTGGTAATTGTGTTATGTGGTAATGTCAATTCTGAGTTTGCCACAGCAAGTACTAAGGGCTAATACTTTTGATTTTTTCTCTGCCAAAAAAGCATTCAATATGTGGCTGCTTTCCGGTGAGTGTTCCTGAAAGGTATCAAATTTCTTTAAGGAAAACTTTTTTTTTTTTTTTTTTTTTTAAGAAAGAATGGCAGGGAAGTAATGTTTAAATCGATTTTTAAGTGATTTTTTTTCCTGTGATCAAAATTAGTCAAAATTAGTGAAGGCTGGAATATGGGATGTCCTCATAATGAATCATGATTTCCTAGTCATTGTTTCCTGTAATCGTGGTTTATTTAAAGTTTTTCTATAATTTTAAAGTCCTCATTAAATTATCTCATCTGCATCATCACAATTTCTGTATCAGAATATTAATTGCCAAAACTTCTAAAGTCTTTGTTCTTTTGCATCTTTAAATGCTATGGGGAGAGTGTCTTCTCTATGTCTAATTTATGACAATCCAAATAAAAGTTATCAGATTTATTTCCCCAAATTGCTTGCATCTGATATCTTAGAGTACCTGCACTGGTTTCGCCTCCACAGCCAGAATTAAAAAGACAAAAGCTTTTTGTTAGCTACCTTCAATCCCTTGTGATGTTCACTTGCTTAATAAGCCAGATGATTTTTTTTTTACTTCCTACCTAATTAACACTTTCTCTTTAGCATTTGCTCTTGGGAATTGCAGAAAATTTAGTAGAATAAAAAATTTAACAAACATCAGAAAAATATGATTAGATATACTGTTTTTACCACCAATCTATATATCGGGGAGTAAAAAACTATGTAATTTTTGAAAATACTATGTTAATAAATATGAGTGTTTATTTTATTTGTAGTGTCTATAAAAATAGTTAATATAACATTTTAGTTTAGGACCATATTTATCACACTAGATCATAACTTTTATAAGTGCTTATATTCCTCAAAAGATTATTACAGAAATTAATCATAACAGAATATATTAGATGATAACTATTTCCTAATACTTAAAAATTCCACCTTTCCTGTTCTTCATCTGCATGTTTGGTTTGAGATTAAATTTCAGTATTATGTAGAACTCCACAGGCAACCAAATACTATGTAGGATATTTTATTTTAATTTTCTATTTTGTGAAGGTGAATCCAGTTTTCGATCCACTTAGATATGTTATAAGTTATGTTATCCCACAGGATTTGCATTATGTTAAGCGGTACAACTATGAGAAAACTGAGACTTCAAAAGAATTCTTGCCCTTGGTGTCTCAGGTTTCATCACAGGAGCCATTATTCATGGAATATCATTATTTTTGGCTTCTATTTAAGCTTATCTCTTTGTCCTTGATTTTTAAAGCAATGATTTCTTTCTACAAGGGCCAGAAGTATTTATCTGGCTTTTGACTTACAGTATCTGAATCATGTTCTGCTTTAGTTTTCCAGAGACTCCCATTTTTAGCTTTGATTATTGAAGAAGAACGTATGTAATATTCCCATATAAATATGACCCTTTAATAATTAACATTTTGATCTTATTGGCTTATTTCAACTAAAATTTTGTATAGCCTCAAGATTGCAAATTAGTTCAGGACTTTCAGATTTTACTGTTGTTCTTGGAGAGTCAATACACCTATAAGCGGATTTTTCAAATGAAATTTAACTCTGAAATATGTAGATCCTTTGTGAAAATGGTTTAAATATTTCAGATATGTTCTTCATCAGAAATTGTGGCTTTACTTTTACTAAGCAGGTCAAAATGTAGTATTAGTGTTAGATTTGATGAAATGTAAATAGAATAGTCTAGGCAAGAATGTTAAATATTTGCTTCCTGGCTTAAAATTATATCCCTATTTTCAAAAAAACTAGCTATTAAGTCATATTTTAAAAGGAACACATTTTCTCAATGATAGGCAAGGAATTCGTGTTTAAATGTAATTGATGAGAAAGCACTATTAGAATATTAGTTCATATATTGGGCAATTGTGCCAGGGCTTTGAAGTGCTTCTTGGCTATTAACTTTGTGATAACTCTTTCTTCATTAAAAAAAAAAAAAAGAAAAGAAAAGAAAAACAGACTGGAAGTACTGTCACCAGGCCTAGGCTCTTAAGTGTCCAAGGCAAACTTTTTAAGTTACAGCAAAAAGAGGGAAACATTAATAATTCTACAAGCATTTTGACTTGCTATATGTCATAAGAAAATTATTTTCTACCCGACAGTGCAAGTATTTGGGGTAGAGTAAAAGAGAACTATCTTATAAATTCTATCTTATTAAAATAAATTATTCATTAATTTGTGATTTGGAAAGGAAAACAAGTATTCCTGGTTTATTTAAAAACAGGAAAATTTTGATTTGCATATTCTATAAAAATAGCTTACTTACATTTAATTACTATATTTTTTATATTTAGTAAAATAGCTTGCTATATTTAGTTGCTATATGTTTCAAGTTCTCATAAAAATAATTCAATAAAATAAGTCATTTTTTATGACATTTATATTTGACCTTTACATAGAGGCCTCTTTGATCATTACAACTTGGTTTACCTGGTACTAACCTTTTACCACCATATATATTCTTTTATGCTTTTCATTTCACATATACTTTCTAAGTACCTAGTATAAAAGATATTATGACATGTATGTTTATTGCTGTTCAGAATAGCAAAGACTTGGAACCAACCCAAGTGCCCATCAATCATAGACTGGATGAAGAAAATGTGGCACATATACATCATGGAATACTATGCAGCCATAAAAAATAATGAGGTCATGTCCTTCGCGGCGACATAGATGAAGCTGGAAACCATCACTCTCAGCAAACTGACACAGGAACAGAAAACCAAACACCGCATGTTCTCACTCATAAGTGGGAGTTGAACAATGAGAACACATGGACACAGGGAGGGGAACATCACACACCAGGGCCTGTTGAGGGTTAGGGTGCTACGGGGAGGGATAGCATTAGGAGAAATATCTAATGTAGATGACGGGTTGATGGGTGCAGCAGACCACCATGGCACATTTATACCTATGTAACAAACCTGCACGTTCTGCACCTGTATCCCAGAACTTAAAGTATAATAATAAAAAAAGATATTATGACAGCTATTGGCAGTGGTTTCCAAGATGAAATAGACATGAAACAAGTCTTCAAGAGGCTTATAGAACATAGGTGGATATGGGACATACACATTAGCAATTGTCAAAGAAGGGAGAATGAGATGAATCATAATATGTTGAAAAAATGCTCTGGGATTTCAGAAGAGAATACTGTTGGAATTTGGTGCTATTCTCATACTTGACTCAGCACATATTGTAAAATAGCAATATATATCCCCTTAAAAGGAACTACACATTTGAAGCATTATTCACTTAGCAAAAAGTACTGAAGGGATATGCTTAACTTTTTATGGAACTATTTACCTCATTTTTGATTCACACCATGAATTACAACCAAAAACTTACAAAATATCTTTAGAAAGTAAACAAAAAAATTCTATAACCATTTGTTTCCAGAACAAACTTCTCCATTCCTCAATTCAACAGTTTTAGATAGCATTCTAGTGAATAAATGAAAGCATCAATGAAAGAATTATGATCAATATATTTGACCAAATGAGGCATAACACCTTACTAACCAGCATTAGGTTTTTCAATTTATATAAATCCATCCCCTCTCCCTCCCTCCTTTTTCTCACTCTCTTTTCTCTTTTTCTTTTTCCCTCTCTTCCTTTCTTTGTGTAACTCTCCCCATCTCTCTCTCTCAAATATGCCCTTAATGTACTTATAAATAGAATGAAAATATTCAATTGCTTATTTTTCCCATATCATAGTCCATACAACCTTTAACTTATTTTTTCACTGTCCCAACCCAGTGGTTTTGACATTTTGGGAAGAGAGTCACTTGAAATTATTTCTAAAACAAACTTGTAATGAACATCAGAATGCCAGGCACATACACTGATATATATATAAAGGTATGTATGGCACCTATTAATATTTTTTTGGGAAAACAAATCTTTGTTAAGAGCCTCAGATCAAGAATCTGCCTTTCCCCTACAGATGTAACTGTAAATAATCACCTCCCTTGTTATCCTGTCTAAGGCCTTTGGTAATCACAGAGGCTTTCTTCAATGTGTTATTCTCCTAATGTACCCCTGTCAATATACTAACAGTCCAGGAGTGTAGAACCATGGGTAAGAAAATAATTATTTATAGGGTAAAAGAGAAAAAGTGGAAAATAAGCTGAATCAGTATAAAAAATCATTTAGAAAGTGATATATAAAGTAATATATTGGTATTTATTTTGTACTTAATTATTGTTAAATGATCAATTATTTAGTACATAGTAGGTTATAGGTCACGAATATCAATATATCTATTCCCTTTAAAAACACTACTTTATATATGGGCAAATTAAGACAGGGAGAAGTTAAGTAATTCACCCAAGGCTACAGCTAAATACTTATTAGAGTTAGTATTCAAACCCAGGCAGTCAGGCTCCAGAATCCATAACCTCAAATACTATATTTACCCTCACATACATAGTATTTCATTTAAAAGCAGGATTTCTGATTTGGGCTCCTTGAGAGGCTAGTTCACAAGTATAAAGGGCAACAAAGTGTATCAGACTCACTTGTTTACTACAGGGAAAAAAGAGGGGGAAACAATATTAGGAAACATAGCTCTAATTTTGTCTCCTATGGCTGATAAAAATCTGTTTCTACCAGAGAAGGCAGTTATTCTAGAAGTGCTAAGGGTACTAAAGAGTAAAGAAAATATAGCCAATAGTAACCAAAGAATAAAACACTGAAAATGTAGGCCAAGAAACCAATGAAAGTCAATAACTTAGTGTCAAAGAGAAGGATTAAAAAAATAAGTTAGAGACAGTCAGGTCAATTACAAACTATTAGAGAAAAATGACTGTGATCAGAGCCAGAACTCACAAGAGAAAAATAAATACTGGTCTATTACCCTCAATTTATAAATGTCTCATAAAGTGACAGGCAATGTATGGAGGTAGAAAGAATTATAAAGAGAGTAAATGGTGTAACAGTCATCCAAAGAATATTCAGTGGGCAAAAATAAATACAATGTCACTAAAAAGACATAGGGAAAGAAATATGTGAAAACATTGGTTTTTAAGTCATAGTTTGAAGAATTTAAGAACTCTCTGATACTACAAGTCTGGTGATTAATGATACAGGGTGTACTTATGAGAGACAATTCTCTATGGGTCTTTCCAGTTTCTATACATCTTTTGAGTAAAGAAATAATAGCTTTTGTTCTGTCACTTTTTCAAGGATGTTAGTATTGCAAACAACTTTAGAAGATAGTGCAAAAAGCAAATTTGTTTGCTGAAAAGTATTATAAAATAATGCCCCCTTAGTGGGTGAAGCTTAGAAGAATTTGCTAGTGGCCTCTTCCAAAAACTGAGATTTTTCTAGTCTCAGTGTTTCTGACCTGTCATACAATCCCACTGTGTATGCGGTATTCACCTCAATCCACCCCTGCATTGGCCACGCAGGACTTGGAGAAGGGACAAGGGGCCAAGAATGCAAACATGATGCTCATATTGCCCACTACACCATAAATAATAAAGTTCTTTGTCTCTCATTTGGAAATTTCATGACTTCTGCCAGCATCCACGAAACTGTGGCTAGATAACGTGTTATCTTGTAAAGTAAAACATCAGACCCTTCACAGTCATTGATAGATTTGATGACAAAAGTGAGACACAGAGACACAGATATTTAGAAGATGAAAGGTTCAAAGCCCTCTGAAAGTTTATTTGAAGTTATAAAGAGCCTCTTTGGGATAAGGTAGTAAATGTTCTTACCCAAGTGGTAGGAAAGAATAAGGATTTCCTAATGTCCAACCTGTTAATAAATGTTGAGAGGCTGAGCAATGAGAGGAGGGACAGAAACAATTTTCCCCTGATGTGCTTTGGTTGTTGGTTGTTTACTCTCCTCCAGGCAGGAGCAGAAAAGTGAGCTCCTATGACAATAAAGACAAGAGTTTCATAGCCCATTATCACAAAAGGCAGTGTTTGTCTCCACTGAGTCAAAGGGTCCTATAGACAGAATCAATAGTATCAAACAATGAGGATGTAGAGCTTTGGATCGACCAAAACCAGAAGTCTGGTTAGTTGAGCCAGTACATAGCAGACAACTTGAAACCAAAAATAAATGTGGTTTACATGCTGATCTAGAGCCACTCTCTCTCTCCAGCACCTTTGATTTCCTCTCTTTTTCTCCCCTGATGTCAACTGCTTTAAAGAGAAAAATGATTAGGAGTAGAAACAAGATATGTCCCCAAGAGAGATGAAAGGTCATGGTCATGCAACAGAGCATACTGGAGAACAAGAGAGAGAGGAGGAATTTAAGTCTTTATAATTCTACAGGGTATGGGCCTCCAAATCACCATCCTGTCTAAGCCCATGATGGGAAGCGGTGGAAGGTACAAGCCTGACTGAAGGCACTGAGAGCTGCAGGGCAGATACTCACCAAAATGCATAGGAAAAACAAAAATAAAAAATAAAGAAGAAGACCTGGATATACACAGAAGCACAGATGGTACTGCCCCTGTAGTGAAAAGCCAAAAAGAATTTTAAAAGTAAAAGAAGAAAAAGAAAGGAAAACAAAAGCCTCTAAGTTGATCCAGCCACTCACCACCAGCTGTTTTACCTTCTGCCCACCATCCCATCCAATCCCAATACCCCTCACGCTGACTGGCTGGAGGAAACAAGTTTGCACTCTGAAAGAAAAGTTGTCTGAAAAAGAAGTCAGCCCTTGAGAAGTAGAGGTGAGAGATGGAGAGGATAAAACCAGATCCTAAAAGAAATTTGTTTGAATCTCTATATCCAGCTACAGCTATAAGTCATCCTACCCTCAGCAATATAGATATGAAAGCTAAATAATTTCACCTTCTTAAGCCTGTTTGGGTCACATTTTAAAACACTGGATATACAAAAAAATTCCTAATTGATACTAGCCACAAATTCATCTGATAATTTTTACCATGACATCTGCCTTGTTTTTACTTTATTATTTTTTTAATTCCTCTGCCTCGGTAGGCAGAATAATGGTCCCCTAAAGAGGCTTATATCCAAATACCTGGGAGCTGCGATCATGTTATATTTCATGGAAAAAAAAATTAAGGCTGCTAATCAGCTAACTTTAAATAAGAAAATTAACCTGATGAAACTAATGTAATCACAGGGGTCCTGAAATTAGATGAAGGAGACTGTGAAGTCTAAGTGATGCTATGTGACAAGGACTAAATCTACCATTGTTGGTAGATTTTAAGATGAATGAAAGTACCACAAGCCAAAGAATGCAGGTAGCCTCTATGAGCTGGAAAAAGGAAAACTTATGCTCAGCTAGAGTACAAAGATACATGGCCGGAACAAATTCTTGATTTTAACCCAGTGAGACACGTGTTGGATTATATCCTATAGAACTGTATGATAACGTATATGTGTTGTTTAGGCTCTTCAGTCAGGAAATTTGTAGAAAACGAATATGCCCACCCAAATTCAGTTCCTGTGGCCATGAGTCTACTGGAATGACTCATCTTGGCCTTGATGATGATACTGAGATGGGAGAGAGTTCCTTGACCCCTTCACGGGACTTGAGACAGGTTTGTGGCTCGCCTACTTGGCCACCGCAGTGATCAAACCCCTTGTGGGAGGAGGAGCACTCAGGCAAGTGGATGCCAGGGCTAGGGCAAGCACTTTTGTGCTCCAGGCCCACAGCAGCATCTATGGGTGTGTTACAGTTAATGCTCTTCTAGCAGTTGCCATCTGTGGATGGCTAAGTATTAACCAGCTCAGTGGAGTCAGGGTGACAGCCTTTTACATAGTATCCTGTTGGTACCAGGTTCTAACTTGGCCTCCAGGAATAATCAGGTCACATTCAGGTTTGAAAGACAATGAATGCAGAGGATTTTATTAAGTGATGGGAGTGGCTCTCAGTGGAAGGGGAGCTGGAAAGGGGATGGTATGGGAAGAAGGGGATCTTTTCCTGAAGCCCAGCTGTCTCCAACTGGGCTCCTCTCCAAAGTCATGCCATCTAAAGTTAAGCCGTGTCTATCTGTAGTTTCTGACATGCAGTTGCTTCTTCTCTCCTGGACGTTCAGCCACTTCTTCTCTTCTCTCCTTCACTGCCACACCACTCTGCTCCTCTGTCAATGGAGTTTGGGTTTTTTATGGGTAGCGGATGAGGGGCATGGCGGGCTGGGGTGGTTTGGGAAAAAGCAACATTTGGGCAGGAAAACAGGGATAAATATTCTCATTTTCGGGCCATAATTTCCAGGCTGCAGAATGGAACCTTTGCCGGGGAACCATCTTCTTTTACCCCCTATTTCCCTGCCTCCTGTCTGTATCAATACTAATTATGGAATGACAGTTTCTATGGCAGTGATTTAGAGTTTGTTTGAGAGAAGTAAATGAGCTTCTTTGCAGCTTTTCACATGTTGTCATTGGCTCTGAAGTAGTTGATTAAATCTCAGTCCCTCAAGCATGCTCATAGATACTTGTAGTAGTTTTGATATGTATCTCTTGTTGCGTTGAATTGCTTTTTATCTTCTTTAAACATAACTGACTGGGCTAAAGGGAACCAGAGTCCAAGCCATTCCCTCTAAAGATGTTTTACACCTAGGATTCCAGAAAATTTTCCTCTTATATCTGAAGAAACCAGACGTTTGCACTAACTGGGGAATTATAGAGTGTGTATGCGTGAATTATCATACAAAAGCACATTCAAAATTATGTGTCATTATGTTTTAAACATATAAAATAATAGCAAGAAAGAGAACACAGGTAGCTATTATTGTGTTAAAAGCATTGAATTTTTCATACTCTCAGTAAATTGTATATTTAAGACAGTATACTTAAAAGTAATAAAACATTAAATAATGATGCATTGACTTGTGTACATTCCCAGGGAATAACTGCATATAAAACAGAAATCCAGGACAGTTTTAGACTTTGTTAATCTGTTTACCAATTATAAAATATCTAAGAATCACTCCTGAATGTTCCTTTTGGGAGTTGCAATATTGTTTTGAGGAGATCTGAATCTCCTTTTACTTGTTGAAGAAAAATTGTTCACAAAGATTAACATGTGGATACCCAAAATGTCATATTACCATTGTGTATTTTGGTAAATCAATGTTTATATTTCACTTTTGTTGAATTTAATAAATTTGAATTTCAAAATCTAATTTCAAAGGAAGGCAATTAAATATTAAAACTTATCTCAAATAAAAACACTAATAATGATGTTATGATAAGAAGAAATTCATCCTCATTCTGATGGAAAAATTAATTGCCATTACAAAATGAAATTAACCTGAATCATCTGGTTTTGTTTGTTTGTTTTTCAGTAAGAAGTGAAAAAAAGAAAAGACTCTTATCTTCTTTCTTTCTTTGATTCCCCTGGTTCTTTCTTCTTCTCTAAGCTTATCTGATTGACCAAGCTGCTTAATAAAATACTATTGCAACATTTAAAAATATAAGTACTTGTATAATATTATGCTACAAGATACAAATGTAGCATGGAATAAATGAAAATAAATATTTAGATAATATGAATTCAATAAATAGGACATCAGATTTTGGAATTCTCTCTTTACTGTAATAATTCATTACACCTACTGTGGATCAAAGACTTTTTGTGAGATTTTTGAAATTTTATTTACTGTATTACATGTTAATTTACTAACAAGCACAACTGAAAGCAGAGACAAAAATAAACTCACATTAGGAATTTTCTAGCTACATATAGATATATTACGAACATGTCAAAATTTGAAGAGAAAACAAAAATATTTGTAAAGGATACATAATTACAGATTTATTAGATCACTTTAAAAATCTTGAGTAAATATTGCCTTTAATGTAGAAAATTCATACACATACCATTATGATAAAACTCAAGGGAGTCAAAGAATTACATGACAGTAAATGATTCCATATACATAAACAAAGAAAATTTACGTGTTTGGCCTAAACAATGTCGTATATGTAAAACAAGGCAGCTTTCCGGGATGCCAAAATTGTCACTCTAGAATTGCAGAGGCATTGGGGAAAACTGCCAGTCTGTGAGGAAGATCAAGATAGTCACACGGAGAGGTCACGTGGAAGGACAGATTACCAATGGAAAGATAGATTATGATTCCTCTCTTTTAGTTCAGCCATTTCAGTCTAAGTGAAAGAAAGTGAAGAAGCTTCTTGATGACTCCAATATCAGCTACCATCTAACTGCCACTATATGAGGGACTCCAAATGACAACCATCTAGTTTGGCCCATCAATACCCAAAATCATTAGAGATAATAATATATTATTTTAAGCCATTAAGTTTTATGACAGTTATTATGTAGAAACACATAACCAGAATATATATGGCTCTAATTACAAGAAAGACAAAATTTTTGAAGTTTCTGTGTAGGTTAATAACTAAAGGCTGCTTGCAACAGATTCCCTCTGTCTCTGCCTGTCTAGCCCACTCTATCTTCTTCCTCTGCCTATATATATATATATATATATATGCATATATATATATACACGTATATATACATAGATATGCATATCTATATACATATATATGTGCACATGTATCTATTTAAATATCTGTATCTACACATATATCTACAAACACATATTTATAAATAGCATTGTTCTCAGACTGTCAAAATAAAATTTGGATCTAAAGTGAAAAGCAGTGTAAAGTGGAGGGTAAAATATATTAACAATGACAGTGAATATAAATTTGATTGACTATCAACTTGACTGTGAAGTTTCTAGCACCATAAGTCAAATAAAATAAAATACTGTATATTTCTCATTATTAAAATAAAAGAAACACACTAACTACACAAGATATGTATAATTTACCTAGACTCAAAGGGAAATTTTGTTTTAATGGTGGATATTATACAGATCACTAACCAACATAAAAACAGTCTCTGCCACTACTCATGACTAATTTTTATATCACACCCAGAAGTTATAAAAGAAGATAATATGAAATATAAATTCAGAAATAAAATTTAAAAAAACTGAAAACTTTCTTCAAGCCATGTATCAAGTATTAATTTCCTTAATATTTGAAGTTATTAAAAATTAATTTTAAAAAGTGATACTGGTCTGAGAAAGCATTTCACAAAAAAAAGAAGCTGCTTTAAATATATGAAAATATGCTCATCTCACTATTGTATTAGAGAATGCAAGTTAAAATAAAAAATGATGCATTGTCTTCAAATCTCCAGCAAAGATAACATAGATCCAGTGATATACCCCAAGGTGGAGGATGTCCCTTTCATTTCACTGTTGATGTGAATCTCCACGGTCATCGAAGGGCAATTCTGAAATAACTATACAGCATGTCCATCTCTAGGCCTCCATCCTACATAAATACTTGCATACATTTGGAAGTATTTCTATAAAAAAGATGGTCATTAACCAATCATTATTAATATAGTATTTTAGTCTAAAAAGTGATCGTTTATTAATAATACTAAAATTAATATTTGACAATGCAAACATTGAAGTGGTATGTAATGTGTGGCAAAATACAACTATATATTTAATTTTGGAGCGATTTCTAAGATTTCTTCTTAGGTGTACAAATTAATGTACAAATCAGTATAATTTTTATTTCCTCATTGGTGTAAAAGAGAAACATGGCTGGCTGTGTGCATGTCCACACATATTTTTGGAGGAAATCATGAGAAACTATTAACAATAACATATCTGTAAAATAGAATAGATAAATTATAATCAGAAGCTGATTCATTTTTACATAACTTTTTTATTTGATTTTTTAAAATATCGTGCCATTATTTTTGAACTAAATTAAGGAAGAAGAACAAAATAATTTCCAAATGGCTTCCAAATGACTTCAACAAACTAACAAATATGATCCAAGACCTGAATATTTTCATGGCTGAATTTAATGCATTTTACAACAGTGGTTTTAAATCACATTCCAGAGAGCCCTAGGATCGCTGATAGTTACCTGGTCCCAGTGTGGAGGCTGAAAGGCAGGAAACATGCTCAGAATTATGCTAAATATGGCCCACTCTCACCAGCTTCGATCAAACCATGTCACTTTTTATATTATAATTGAAGTGACACAAAATATTTTGTTTGAATGGAAAATTTTCACTGTTAGAAAAATTTGAAAATTCCTAACATAAGCGAACACATTAATAACATATCCCCTAGCTGTCAACTGTGCTACATAACAACAGTTGGATAGTTCTATTTTAAACTACATAATTCCATACAGATAAAGAGCTCTTTCTGAAATGTGACAGCTGTATATATGTATAAGTAAAGTCTCACACACCTATACCTCTCTTGTTTGAATATATTTTGACTATGGTTCAGTATCTAGGAAAACATAGGCACTTTAAGAGCCAAATTTCCAAACAGGAAAAATACAAAACCAAAATGTTTTTCATTTAATTCTGTAAGGTTGTCTGGGTTTTACAAAACAGTTAGCAGTCATTTCACATCAGCCTGCCACATTGATTGAAGAACAAATTACTGGAACATATAACTTCATAGAACACACCGTGGTATTTTTTTTAATACGGAGAGCTTTCTATTTTCAAATTTTGGCTTAGTTTCTAATGCCTATGTTTAGATCATTAAATTTCCTTTCTAATTGCAGCTAAATATGTCTTCTACTTCACTTCACTTCTGGCTATTATTTAAAATGCATTTGGCTCAAATATTTGATTACAAAATGAACAATCTGTTTGCCTGTATGTGTCGGACACATTATTGTGTCTTCTTCCCCGTCAAAATCAGAAAAATAGTGCTTTGCGGAATAGATGACTTTTACTGACAATTTTCTCTTCCTATGTTCTGTAGCTTGGGCAGGAACGTTCTTCAGATGCTCTTGGAAACACTGCTTCACAAATATCAGTCTCTCCCACCAAGCCAAATTCCTATAAATTGGGACTTCTTCCCCATATGTTTAACATTATTTTTAACCAGGATTGCCTACTGGATTCTTCATTGGATTCATTCTAGATCTATAACTCTTAGGAGCTGATCCTTCTCTGATGGCTGGTTGACCTTCATTTCTGTGCTTAATTTTCATTAACATTGTTCACTCTCTCTGAATCCTGTTGACTTGCCATTGTACTTTCCTGTCCCCAAGGTAACTGATGGTTTCTTTGTTCTGTGCTGCATTGAGATCCAAGATAAGACTTAAACTTCTGTCTGTCTGGATGGAGGTATTTTTGTAGGATCTTCAAACAAATTAACAGGGTTTTTAGATTTTGCTGGGTTAATAATGAGAAGAAATGGTTTAAGTCCTAAATGCTATTCTATATGTACAATTACAGGGATTCTTTATTACAAACTGATTAATATTAATGAGGAACTTATCATTGTTAATCAAAAATCCATACCTCCAGAGACTATGGTTTTACTAAAAAATTAAAGAAATGGAAGAGAAAAAATCCACATATACTGTGGTGCACTTAATTTTTATGGAATATCAACCAGTTCCTAGACTAAATTTTACCAATATATTGGATAGAGCAATAACATTTAGTTTGTGGGAATATATTAAACTTTAATGTCTCCCCCATCATTTGGAACAGAGCCATTGGAAATTTGCAAGCCATATTGGGGGTTTGGGAGAAAAATTCAGAAATTATCAGATATGAGTTCCTTCTCTGAATGATAATTGTGGGAAATCACCTCATTGAATGAAGGATGAAGACCATGACTAAAAATAATGATTGCATTTCTTTCTTATAATTGTGTTCATATATTTGCATATGAACATTCAAACAATAACAAGAAGAAGAATATGTAGGGTAAATGAACTCCCAATGATGAATCAACCTTTTTCAGAGTCAGTAGCTGACATTTCAGTTTCCCTAAGGGAGACTTTAAAGAAAGTGAATGGGGTGAGGAGAGTCGAAGAAATGTCAGCATGCTGTGTGAGAAGAGGGAAGAAGTGAAGACCTGTCAACTGAGGTGGAAAAATAGAGAGGACATGGAATATATTCAGCAAAGCAACTCTGTTAGACAAGCCAGTGAACACTACAGTGATTTTTTTTTTCATTTTAAGAGATAATTCAGCCTCAAACTCAAATATTGTTGCTAAATTCTAAAATATGTCTCTGTTATAGTCAGTTTCACTATCTAAACTTTTCTATTTCTAACTTGCAACTGTATTATTCCTTTGAGACACAAAATGATGGTCAATAAATATAAAATGAAAATGAAATAAGGCAGTCTCGAGTTAAAAATAGAAATATGTGGAGTTGTTAACAGAAATTCTACAAAATATTCATATATCTCATATTAAACTAGATTTTCCCCAATGCCTCTGCAATTCTAGAGTGACAATTTTGGCGTCCCGGGAAGCTGCCTTGTTTTTCTTATCTTCATAAGAGAAGTATCAAGTTACATACAAAAACCTCTTGAACAATGAAGTCTAATTTTCAGCAACTCTCATACATATCATCAAACCAACAGTTGAAACAACCCTAAAGTCCTATCTTTGAAGCTCTAGGAGAAATATTAAATACCAAAAAATGCCATATCTGTGAAACATTTTAAAAATAAATATCCAAAAATCACTTGATAATCTCTTGCAAAATGTTGAATAAATTATAAATCTTGTTTCAATAGTAAAATTTTAAAATATTAAATTGTTTTAATAAGATTTTTAAGAATATTTTTAGATTTACAGAAAAATTAGGAGCAGATTACAAAGAGTTTCCTTATACTGCATGTGAGATGTTATTACAGGCACAACTCAGAGATATTGCAGGTTTAGTTCCAGACCACTGCAACAAAGCTAATATTGCAATTAAGCAAGTCACATGAGTTTTTTTTTTCTTTTTTTGGTCTTCCAGGACATATAAAATTTATGGTTGCACTATACTGTAGTCTATTAATTATATAATAAACTTATGTCTAAAAAACAAGGTATACACCTTAATTAAAAAATATGTCATCGCAAAAAAGTGTGAATGATCATCTGAGTCCTCAGTGAATCTTAATCTTTTTTGCTTGTGAAGGGTTTTGGCTTGATGATGATGGCTGTTGACTGGTGGTTGCTGAACGCTGGGGTGGCTATGACAATTCATTAGGTAAATCAATAATGAAGTTTGCCACATTAATTGAGTATTCCTTTCACAAAAGATTTCTCTGTAGCATATAATGACGTTTGATAGCATTTTTCCAACAGTTGAACTTCTTTCAAAATTGGAGTCAAGTCTTCTTAATGTTGATATTTTGAGTTCCTTCCATGAATCATGACTATTCTTGATAGCATCTAGAGTGGCAAATAACGTTTTCAATTTACTTTACCCAGATCTGTCAGAGGGATCAGTTTCTACTGCAGCTATAGCATTATAAAATGCATTTCTAAAATAATGAGACTTAAAGTAAAAATTACTCCTTAATTTATGGGCTAAAGAATGGATGCTGTGTGAACACACATAAAAACAACATTAATCTCTTTGTACATCTCCATCAGAGCTCTTGGGTGACCAGGTGCATTGTCAATGAGCAGTACTAATATTTCAAAAGTCGGTCTCAACC